>NW_028317684.1:0-300000 GCF_055824585.1 Amblyomma mixtum
CCACCATAGCAAGCATCACCTTCACCATACCAAGCATCACCTTCACCATAGCAAGCATCACCTCCACCATAGCAAGCATCACCTCCACCATACCAAGCATCACCTTCACCATACCAAGCATCACCTCCACCATAGCAAGCATCACCTCCACCATAGCAAGCATCACCTCCACCATACCAAGCATCACCTCCACCATAGCAAGCATCACCTCCACCATAGCAAGCATCACCTTCACCATACTAAGCATCACCTTCACCATACTAAGCATCACCTTCACCATAGCAAGCATCACCTCCACCATAGCAAGCATCACCCTCACCATACCAAGCATCACCCTCACCATAGCAAGCATCACCTCCACCATAGCAAGCATCACCTTCACCATACCAAGCATCACCTTCACCATACCAAGCATCACCTTCACCATACCAAGCATCACCTTCACCATACCAAGCACCACCTTCACCATACCAAGCATCACCTTCACCATACCAAGCATCACCTTCACCATACCAAGCACCACCTTCACCATACCAAGCATCACCTTCACCATGCCAAGCATCACCTTCACCATGCCAAGCATCACCTTCACCATACCAAGCATCACCTGCACCATACCAAGCATCACCTTCACCATAACAAGCATCACCTTCACCATACCAAGCATCACCTTCACCATACCAAGCATCACCTTCACCATACCAAGCATCACCTTCACCATAGCAAGCATCACCTTCACCATACCAAGCATCACCTTCACCATACCAAGCATCACCTTCACCATACCAAGCATCACCTTCACCATACCAAGCATCACCTTCACCATACCAAGCAACACCTTCACCATACCAAGCAACACCTTCACCATACCAAGCAACACCTTCACCATACCAAGCATCACCTTCACCATACCAAGCATCACCTTCACCATACCAAGCATCACCTTCACCATACCAAGCATCACCTTCACCATAGCAAGCATCACCTCCACCATAGCAAGCATCACCTCCACCATAGCAAGCATCACCTCCACCATAGCAAGCATCACCTTCACCATACCAAGCATCACCTTCACCATACCAAGCATCACCTTCACCATACCAAGCAACACCTTCGCCATACCAAGCAACACCTTCACCATACCAAGCAACACTTTCACCATACCAAGCATCACCTTCACCATACCAAGCATCACCTTCACCATACCAAGCATCACCTTCACCATACCAAGCATCACCTTCACCATACCAAGCATCACCTTCACCATACCAAGCATCACCTTCACCATACCAAGCATCACCTTCACCATAGCAAGCATCACCTTGACCATAGCAAGCATCACCTTCACCATACCAAGCATCACCTTCACCATAGCAAGCATCACCTTGACCATAGCAAGCATCACCTTCACCATAGCAAGCATCACCTTCACCATACCAAGCATCACCTTCACCATACCAAGCATCACCTTCACCATACCAAGCATCACCTTCACCATACCAAGCATCACCTTCACCATACCAAGCAACACCTTCACCATACCAAGCATCACCTCCACCATAGCAAGCATCACCTTCACCATACCAAGCATCACCTTCACCATAGCAAGCATCACCTCCACCATAGCAAGCATCACCTTCACCATACCAAGCATCACCTTCACCATAGCAAGCATCACCTCCACCATAGCAAGCATCACCTCCACCATACCAAGCATCACCTTCACCATACCAAGCATCACCTCCACCATAGCAAGCATCACCTCCACCATAGCAAGCATCACCTCCACCATACCAAGCATCACCTCCACCATAGCAAGCATCACCTCCACCATAGCAAGCATCACCTTCACCATACTAAGCATCACCTTCACCATACTAAGCATCACCTTCACCATAGCAAGCATCACCTCCACCATAGCAAGCATCACCCTCACCATACCAAGCATCACCCTCACCATAGCAAGCATCACCTCCACCATAGCAAGCATCACCTTCACCATACCAAGCATCACCTTCACCATACCAAGCATCACCTTCACCATACCAAGCATCACCTTCACCATACCAAGCACCACCTTCACCATACCAAGCATCACCTTCACCATGCCAAGCATCACCTTCACCATGCCAAGCATCACCTTCACCATGCCAAGCATCACCTTCACCATGCCAAGCATCACCTTCACCATACCAAGCATCACCTTCACCATACCAAGCATCACCTTCACCATACCAAGCATCACCTTCACCATACCAAGCATCACCTTCACCATACCAAGCATCACCTTCACCATAGCAAGCATCACCTTCACCATACCAAGCAACACCTTCACCATACCAAGCAACACCTTCACCATACCAAGCAACACCTTCACCATACCAAGCATCACATTCACCATACCAAGCATCACCTTCACCATACCAAGCATCACCTTCACCATACCAAGCATCACCTTCACCATAGCAAGCATCACCTCCACCATAGCAAGCATCACCTTCACCATACCAAGCATCACCTTCACCATAGCAAGCATCACCTCCACCGTAGCAAGCATCACCTTCACCGTAGCAAGCATCACCTTCACCGTAGCAAGCATCACCTTCTCCGTAGCAAGCATCACCTTCACCGTACCAAGCATCACCTTCACCGTACCAAGCATCACCTTCACCGTACCAAGTATCACCTTCACCGTACCAAGTATCACCTTCACCGTACCAAGCATCACCTTCACCGTACCAAGCATCACCTTCACCGTACCAAGCATCACCTTCACCGTACCAAGCATCACCTTCACCGTACCAAGCATCACCTTCACCATACCAAGCCTCACCTTCACCATACCAAGCATCACCTTCACCATACCAAGCATCACCTTCACCATCCCAAGCATCACCTTCACCATACCAAGCATCACCTTCACCATACCAAGCATCAGCTTCACCATACAAAGCATCACCTTCACCATACAAAGCATCACCTTCACCATACCAAGCATCACCTTCACCATACCAAGCATCACCTTCACCATACCAAGCATCACCTTCACCATACCAAGCATCACCTTCACCATACCAAGCATCACCTTCACCATACCAAGCATCACCTTCACCATACCAAGCAACACCTTCACCATACCAAGCAACACCTTCACCATACCAAGCAACACCTTCACCATACCAAGCATCACCTTCACCATACCAAGCATCACCTTCACCATACCAAGCATCACCTTCACCATACCAAGCATCACCTTCACCATAGCAAGCATCACCTCCACCATAGCAAGCATCACCTCCACCATAGCAAGCATCACCTCCACCATAGCAAGCATCACCTTCACCATACCAAGCATCACCTTCACCATACCAAGCATCACCTTCACCATACCAAGCAACACCTTCACCATACCAAGCATCACCTTCACCATACCAAGCATCACCTTCGCCATACCAAGCATCACCTTCACCATAGCAAGCATCACCTTCACCATAGCAAGCATCACCTTCACCATACCAAGCATCACCTTCGCCATAGCAAGCATCACCTTCGCCATAGCAAGCATCACCTTCGCCATAGCAAGCATCACCTTCGCCATAGCAAGCATCACCTTCACCATTGCAAGCATCACCTTCACCATAGCAAGCATCACCTTCACCATAGCAAGCATCACCTTCACCATAGCAAGCATCACCTTCACCATAGCAAGCATCACCTCCACCATAGCAAGCATCACCTTCACCATACCAAGCATCACCTTCACCATACCAAGCATCACCTTCACCATACCAAGCATCACCTTCACCATACCAAGCACCACCTTCACCATACCAAGCATCACCTTCACCATGCCAAGCATCACCTTCACCATGCCAAGCATCACCTTCACCATGCCAAGCATCACCTTCACCATACCAAGCATCACCTGCACCATACCAAGCATCACCTTCACCATAACAAGCATCACCTTCACCATACCAAGCATCACCTTCACCATACCAAGCATCACCTTCACCATACCAAGCATCACCTTCACCATAGCAAGCATCACCTTCACCATACCAAGCATCACCTTCACCATACCAAGCATCACCTTCACCATACCAAGCCTCACCTTCACCATACCAAGCATCACCTACACCATACCAAGCAACACCTTCACCATACCAAGCAACACCTTCACCATACCAAGCATCACCTTCACCATACCAAGCATCACCTTCACTATACCAAGCATCACCTTCACCATACCAAGCATCACCTTCACCATACCAAGCATCACCTCCACCATAGCAAGCATCACCTCCACCATAGCAAGCATCACCTCCACCATAGCAAGCATCACCTTCACCATACCAAGCATCACCTTCACCATACCAAGCATCACCTTCACCATACCAAGCAACACCTTCACCATACCAAGCAACACCTTCACCATACCAAGCAACACTTTCACCATACCAAGCATCACCTTCACCATACCAAGCATCACCTTCACCATACCAAGCATCACCTTCACCATACCAAGCATCACCTTCACCATACCAAGCATCACCTTCACCATACCAAGCATCACCTTCACCATACCAAGCATCACCTTCACCATACCAAGCATCACCTTCACCATAGCAAGCATCACCTTGACCATAGCAAGCATCACCTTCACCATACCAAGCATCACCTTCACCATAGCAAGCATCACCTTGACCATAGCAAGCATCACCTTCACCATAGCAAGCATCACCTTCACCATACCAAGCATCACCTTCACCATACCAAGCATCACCTTCACCATACCAAGCATCACCTTCACCATACCAAGCATCACCTTCAACATACCAAGCATCACCTTCACCATACCAAGCATCACCTTCACCATACCAAGCATCACCTTCACCATACCAAGCATCACCTTCACCATACCAAGCATCACCTTCACCATACCAAGCATCACCTTCACCATACCAAGCATCACCTTCACCATACCAAGCATCACCTTCACCATACCAAGCATCACCTTCACCATACCAAGCAACACCTTCACCATACCAAGCATCACCTCCACCATAGCAAGCATCACCTTCACCATACCAAGCATCACCTTCACCATAGCAAGCATCACCTCCACCATAGCAAGCATCACCTTCACCATACCAAGCATCACCTTCACCATAGCAAGCATCACCTCCACCATAGCAAGCATCACCTCCACCATACCAAGCATCACCTTCACCATACCAAGCATCACCTCCACCATAGCAAGCATCACCTCCACCATAGCAAGCATCACCTCCACCATACCAAGCATCACCTCCACCATAGCAAGCATCACCTCCACCATAGCAAGCATCACCTTCACCATACTAAGCATCACCTTCACCATACTAAGCATCACCTTCACCATAGCAAGCATCACCTCCACCATAGCAAGCATCACCCTCACCATACCAAGCATCACCCTCACCATAGCAAGCATCACCTCCACCATAGCAAGCATCACCTTCACCATACCAAGCATCACCTTCACCATACCAAGCATCACCTTCACCATACCAAGCATCACCTTCACCATACCAAGCACCACCTTCACCATGCCAAGCATCACCTTCACCATGCCAAGCATCACCTTCACCATGCCAAGCATCACCTTCACCATGCCAAGCATCACCTTCACCATACCAAGCATCACCTTCACCATACCAAGCATCACCTTCACCATACCAAGCATCACCTTCACCATACCAAGCATCACCTTCACCATACCAAGCATCACCTTCACCATAGCAAGCATCACCTTGACCATAGCAAGCATCACCTTCACCATACCAAGCATCACCTTCACCATAGCAAGCATCACCTTGACCATAGCAAGCATCACCTTCACCATAGCAAGCATCACCTTCACCATACCAAGCATCACCTTCACCATACCAAGCATCACCTTCACCATACCAAGCATCACCTTCACCATACCAAGCATCACCTTCAACATACCAAGCATCACCTTCACCATACCAAGCATCACCTTCACCATACCAAGCATCACCTTCACCATACCAAGCATCACCTCCACCATAGCAAGCATCACCTTCACCATACCAAGCATCACCTTCACCATAGCAAGCATCACCTCCACCATAGCAAGCATCACCTTCACCATACCAAGCATCACCTTCACCATAGCAAGCATCACCTCCACCATAGCAAGCATCACCTCCACCATACCAAGCATCACCTTCACCATACCAAGCATCACCTTCACCATACCAAGCATCACCTTCACCATACCAAGCATCACCTTCACCATACCAAGCAACACCTTCACCATACCAAGCATCACCTCCACCATAGCAAGCATCACCTTCACCATACCAAGCATCACCTTCACCATAGCAAGCATCACCTCCACCATAGCAAGCATCACCTTCACCATACCAAGCATCACCTTCACCATAGCAAGCATCACCTCCACCATAGCAAGCATCACCTTCACCATAGCAAGCATCACCTCCACCATAGCAAGCATCACCTCCACCATACCAAGCATCACCTCCACCATAGCAAGCATCACCTCCACCATAGCAAGCATCACCTTCACCATACTAAGCATCACCTTCACCATACTAAGCATCACCTTCACCATAGCAAGCATCACCTCCACCATAGCAAGCATCACCCTCACCATACCAAGCATCACCCTCACCATAGCAAGCATCACCTCCACCATAGCAAGCATCACCTTCACCATACCAAGCATCACCTTCACCATACCAAGCATCACCTTCACCATACCAAGCATCACCTTCACCATACCAAGCACCACCTTCACCATACCAAGCATCACCTTCACCATGCCAAGCATCACCTTCACCATACCAAGCATCACCTTCACCATAGCAAGCATCACCTTCACCATAGCAAGCATCACCTTCACCATACCAAGCATCACCTTCGCCATAGCAAGCATCACCTTCGCCATAGCAAGCATCACCTTCGCCATAGCAAGCATCACCTTCGCCATAGCAAGCATCACCTTCACCATTGCAAGCATCACCTTCACCATAGCAAGCATCACCTTCACCATAGCAAGCATCACCTTCACCATAGCAAGCATCACCTTCACCATAGCAAGCATCACCTCCACCATAGCAAGCATCACCTTCACCATACCAAGCATCACCTTCACCATACCAAGCATCACCTTCACCATACCAAGCACCACCTTCACCATACCAAGCATCACCTTCACCATGCCAAGCATCACCTTCACCATGCCAAGCATCACCTTCACCATGCCAAGCATCACCTTCACCATGCCAAGCATCACCTGCACCCTACCAAGCATCACCTTCACCATAACAAGCATCACCTTCACCATACCAAGCATCACCTGCACCATACCAAGCATCACCTTCACCATAACAAGCATCACCTTCACCATACCAAGCATCACCTTCACCATACCAAGCATCACCTTCACCATACCAAGCATCACCTTCACCATACCAAGCATCACCTTCACCATACCAAGCATCACCTTCACCATACCAAGCATCACCTTCACCATACCAAGCATCACCTTCACCATACCAAGCATCACCTTCACCATACCAAGCATCACCTTCACCATACCAAGCATCACCTTCACCATACCAAGCAACACCTTCACCATACCAAGCATCACCTCCACCATAGCAAGCATCACCTTCACCATACCAAGCATCACCTTCACCATAGCAAGCATCACCTCCACCATAGCAAGCATCACCTTCACCATACCAAGCATCACCTTCACCATAGCAAGCATCACCTCCACCATAGCAAGCATCACCTCCACCATACCAAGCATCACCTTCACCATACCAAGCATCACCTCCACCATAGCAAGCATCACCTCCACCATAGCAAGCATCACCTCCACCATACCAAGCATCACCTCCACCATAGCAAGCATCACCTCCACCATAGCAAGCATCACCTTCACCATACTAAGCATCACCTTCACCATACTAAGCATCACCTTCACCATAGCAAGCATCACCTCCACCATAGCAAGCATCACCCTCACCATACCAAGCATCACCCTCACCATAGCAAGCATCACCTCCACCATAGCAAGCATCACCTTCACCATACCAAGCATCACCTTCACCATACCAAGCATCACCTTCACCATACCAAGCATCACCTTCACCATACCAAGCACCACCTTCACCATGCCAAGCATCACCTTCACCATGCCAAGCATCACCTTCACCATGCCAAGCATCACCTTCACCATGCCAAGCATCACCTTCACCATACCAAGCATCACCTTCACCATACCAAGCATCACCTTCACCATACCAAGCATCACCTTCACCATACCAAGCATCACCTTCACCATACCAAGCATCACCTTCACCATAGCAAGCATCACCTTGACCATAGCAAGCATCACCTTCACCATACCAAGCATCACCTTCACCATAGCAAGCATCACCTTGACCATAGCAAGCATCACCTTCACCATAGCAAGCATCACCTTCACCATACCAAGCATCACCTTCACCATACCAAGCATCACCTTCACCATACCAAGCATCACCTTCACCATACCAAGCATCACCTTCAACATACCAAGCATCACCTTCACCATACCAAGCATCACCTTCACCATACCAAGCATCACCTTCACCATACCAAGCATCACCTCCACCATAGCAAGCATCACCTTCACCATACCAAGCATCACCTTCACCATAGCAAGCATCACCTCCACCATAGCAAGCATCACCTTCACCATACCAAGCATCACCTTCACCATAGCAAGCATCACCTCCACCATAGCAAGCATCACCTCCACCATACCAAGCATCACCTTCACCATACCAAGCATCACCTTCACCATACCAAGCATCACCTTCACCATACCAAGCATCACCTTCACCATACCAAGCAACACCTTCACCATACCAAGCATCACCTCCACCATAGCAAGCATCACCTTCACCATACCAAGCATCACCTTCACCATAGCAAGCATCACCTCACCATAGCAAGCATCACCTTCACCATACCAAGCATCACCTTCACCATAGCAAGCATCACCTCCACCATAGCAAGCATCACCTTCACCATACCAAGCATCACCTCCACCATAGCAAGCATCACCTCCACCATAGCAAGCATCACCTCCACCATACCAAGCATCACCTCCACCATAGCAAGCATCACCTCCACCATAGCAAGCATCACCTTCACCATACTAAGCATCACCTTCACCATACTAAGCATCACCTTCACCATAGCAAGCATCACCTCCACCATAGCAAGCATCACCCTCACCATACCAAGCATCACCCTCACCATAGCAAGCATCACCTCCACCATAGCAAGCATCACCTTCACCATACCAAGCATCACCTTCACCATACCAAGCATCACCTTCACCATACCAAGCATCACCTTCACCATACCAAGCACCACCTTCACCATACCAAGCATCACCTTCACCATGCCAAGCATCACCTTCACCATGCCAAGCATCACCTTCACCATACCAAGCATCACCTTCACCATAGCAAGCATCACCTTCACCATAGCAAGCATCACCTTCACCATACTAAGCATCATCTTCGCCATAGCAAGCATCACCTTCGCCATAGCAAGCATCACCTTCGCCATAGCAAGCATCACCTTCGCCATAGCAAGCATCACCTTCACCATTGCAAGCATCACCTTCACCATAGCAAGCATCACCTTCACCATAGCAAGCATCACCTTCACCATAGCAAGCATCACCTTCACCATAGCAAGCATCACCTCCACCATAGCAAGCATCACCTTCACCATACCAAGCATCACCTTCACCATACCAAGCATCACCTTCACCATACCAAGCACCACCTTCACCATACCAAGCATCACCTTCACCATGCCAAGCATCACCTTCACCATGCCAAGCATCACCTTCACCATGCCAAGCATCACCTTCACCATGCCAAGCATCACCTGCACCCTACCAAGCATCACCTTCACCATAACAAGCATCACCTTCACCATACCAAGCATCACCTGCACCATACCAAGCATCACCTTCACCATAACAAGCATCACCTTCACCATACCAAGCATCACCTTCACCATACCAAGCATCACCTTCACCATACCAAGCATCACCTTCACCATACCAAGCATCACCTTCACCATACCAAGCATCACCTTCACCATACCAAGCATCACCTTCACCATACCAAGCATCACCTTCACCATACCAAGCAACACCTTCACCATACCAAGCAACACCTTCACCATACCAAGCAACACCTTCACCATACCAAGCATCACCTTCACCATACCAAGCATCACCTTCACCATACCAAGCATCACCTTCACCATACCAAGCATCACCTTCACCATACCAAGCATCACCTTCACCATACCAAGCATCACCTACACCATACCAAGCAACACCTTCACCATACCAAGCAACACCTTCACCATACCAAGCATCACCTTCACCATACCAAGCATCACCTTCACTATACCAAGCATCACCTTCACCATACCAAGCATCACCTTCACCATACCAAGCATCACCTCCACCATAGCAAGCATCACCTCCACCATAGCAAGCATCACCTTCACCATACCAAGCATCACCTTCACCATACCAAGCATCACCTTCACCATACCAAGCAACACCTTCACCATACCAAGCAACACCTTCACCATACCAAGCAACACTTTCACCATACCAAGCATCACCTTCACCATACCAAGCATCACCTTCACCATACCAAGCATCACCTTCACCATACCAAGCATCACCTTCACCATACCAAGCATCACCTTCACCATACCAAGCATCACCTTCACCATACCAAGCATCACCTTCACCATACCAAGCATCACCTTCACCATAGCAAGCATCACCTTGACCATAGCAAGCATCACCTTCACCATACCAAGCATCACCTTCACCATAGCAAGCATCACCTTGACCATAGCAAGCATCACCTTCACCATAGCAAGCATCACCTTCACCATACCAAGCATCACCTTCACCATACCAAGCATCACCTTCACCATACCAAGCATCACCTTCACCATACCAAGCATCACCTTCAACATACCAAGCATCACCTTCACCATACCAAGCATCACCTTCACCATACCAAGCATCACCTTCACCATACCAAGCATCACCTTCACCATACCAAGCATCACCTTCACCATACCAAGCATCACCTTCACCATACCAAGCATCACCTTCACCATACCAAGCATCACCTTCACCATACCAAGCATCACCTTCACCATACCAAGCAACACCTTCACCATACCAAGCATCACCTCCACCATAGCAAGCATCACCTTCACCATACCAAGCATCACCTTCACCATAGCAAGCATCACCTCCACCATAGCAAGCATCACCTTCACCATACCAAGCATCACCTTCACCATAGCAAGCATCACCTCCACCATAGCAAGCATCACCTCCACCATACCAAGCATCACCTTCACCATACCAAGCATCACCTCCACCATAGCAAGCATCACCTCCACCATAGCAAGCATCACCTCCACCATACCAAGCATCACCTCCACCATAGCAAGCATCACCTCCACCATAGCAAGCATCACCTTCACCATACTAAGCATCACCTTCACCATACTAAGCATCACCTTCACCATAGCAAGCATCACCTCCACCATAGCAAGCATCACCCTCACCATACCAAGCATCACCCTCACCATAGCAAGCATCACCTCCACCATAGCAAGCATCACCTTCACCATACCAAGCATCACCTTCACCATACCAAGCATCACCTTCACCATACCAAGCATCACCTTCACCATACCAAGCACCACCTTCACCATGCCAAGCATCACCTTCACCATGCCAAGCATCACCTTCACCATGCCAAGCATCACCTTCACCATGCCAAGCATCACCTTCACCATACCAAGCATCACCTTCACCATACCAAGCATCACCTTCACCATACCAAGCATCACCTTCACCATACCAAGCATCACCTTCACCATACCAAGCATCACCTTCACCATAGCAAGCATCACCTTGACCATAGCAAGCATCACCTTCACCATACCAAGCATCACCTTCACCATAGCAAGCATCACCTTGACCATAGCAAGCATCACCTTCACCATAGCAAGCATCACCTTCACCATACCAAGCATCACCTTCACCATACCAAGCATCACCTTCACCATACCAAGCATCACCTTCACCATACCAAGCATCACCTTCAACATACCAAGCATCACCTTCACCATACCAAGCATCACCTTCACCATACCAAGCATCACCTTCACCATACCAAGCATCACCTCCACCATAGCAAGCATCACCTTCACCATACCAAGCATCACCTTCACCATAGCAAGCATCACCTCCACCATAGCAAGCATCACCTTCACCATACCAAGCATCACCTTCACCATAGCAAGCATCACCTCCACCATAGCAAGCATCACCTCCACCATACCAAGCATCACCTCCACCATACCAAGCATCACCTCCACCATACCAAGCATCACCTTCACCATACCAAGCATCACCTTCACCATACCAAGCATCACCTTCACCATACCAAGCATCACCTTCACCATACCAAGCAACACCTTCACCATACCAAGCATCACCTCCACCATAGCAAGCATCACCTTCACCATACCAAGCATCACCTTCACCATAGCAAGCATCACCTCCACCATAGCAAGCATCACCTTCACCATACCAAGCATCACCTTCACCATAGCAAGCATCACCTCCACCATAGCAAGCATCACCTTCACCATAGCAAGCATCACCTCCACCATAGCAAGCATCACCTCCACCATACCAAGCATCACCTCCACCATAGCAAGCATCACCTCCACCATAGCAAGCATCACCTTCACCATACTAAGCATCACCTTCACCATACTAAGCATCACCTTCACCATAGCAAGCATCACCTCCACCATAGCAAGCATCACCCTCACCATACCAAGCATCACCCTCACCATAGCAAGCATCACCTCCACCATAGCAAGCATCACCTTCACCATACCAAGCATCACCTTCACCATACCAAGCATCACCTTCACCATACCAAGCATCACCTTCACCATACCAAGCACCACCTTCACCATACCAAGCATCACCTTCACCATGCCAAGCATCACCTTCACCATACCAAGCATCACCTTCACCATAGCAAGCATCACCTTCACCATAGCAAGCATCACCTTCACCATACCAAGCATCACCTTCGCCATAGCAAGCATCACCTTCGCCATAGCAAGCATCACCTTCGCCATAGCAAGCATCACCTTCGCCATAGCAAGCATCACCTTCACCATTGCAAGCATCACCTTCACCATA
Organism: Amblyomma mixtum; assembly: GCF_055824585.1. Classification (NCBI taxonomy): domain Eukaryota; kingdom Metazoa; phylum Arthropoda; class Arachnida; order Ixodida; family Ixodidae; genus Amblyomma; species Amblyomma mixtum. The sequence goes on from NW_028317684.1 coordinate 13,385, forward strand.
GCAAGCATCACCTTCACCATAGCAAGCATCACCTTCACCATAGCAAGCATCACCTTCACCATAGCAAGCATCACCTCCACCATAGCAAGCATCACCTTCACCATACCAAGCATCACCTTCACCATACCAAGCATCACCTTCACCATACCAAGCACCACCTTCACCATACCAAGCATCACCTTCACCATGCCAAGCATCACCTTCACCATGCCAAGCATCACCTTCACCATGCCAAGCATCACCTTCACCATGCCAAGCATCACCTGCACCCTACCAAGCATCACCTTCACCATAACAAGCATCACCTTCACCATACCAAGCATCACCTGCACCATACCAAGCATCACCTTCACCATAACAAGCATCACCTTCACCATACCAAGCATCACCTTCACCATACCAAGCATCACCTTCACCATACCAAGCATCACCTTCACCATACCAAGCATCACCTTCACCATACCAAGCATCACCTTCACCATACCAAGCATCACCTTCACCATACCAAGCATCACCTTCACCATACCAAGCATCACCTTCACCATACCAAGCATCACCTTCACCATACCAAGCATCACCTTCACCATACCAAGCAACACCTTCACCATACCAAGCATCACCTCCACCATAGCAAGCATCACCTTCACCATACCAAGCATCACCTTCACCATAGCAAGCATCACCTCCACCATAGCAAGCATCACCTTCACCATACCAAGCATCACCTTCACCATAGCAAGCATCACCTCCACCATAGCAAGCATCACCTCCACCATACCAAGCATCACCTTCACCATACCAAGCATCACCTCCACCATAGCAAGCATCACCTCCACCATAGCAAGCATCACCTCCACCATACCAAGCATCACCTCCACCATAGCAAGCATCACCTCCACCATAGCAAGCATCACCTTCACCATACTAAGCATCACCTTCACCATACTAAGCATCACCTTCACCATAGCAAGCATCACCTCCACCATAGCAAGCATCACCCTCACCATACCAAGCATCACCCTCACCATAGCAAGCATCACCTCCACCATAGCAAGCATCACCTTCACCATACCAAGCATCACCTTCACCATACCAAGCATCACCTTCACCATACCAAGCATCACCTTCACCATACCAAGCACCACCTTCACCATGCCAAGCATCACCTTCACCATGCCAAGCATCACCTTCACCATGCCAAGCATCACCTTCACCATGCCAAGCATCACCTTCACCATACCAAGCATCACCTTCACCATACCAAGCATCACCTTCACCATACCAAGCATCACCTTCACCATACCAAGCATCACCTTCACCATACCAAGCATCACCTTCACCATAGCAAGCATCACCTTGACCATAGCAAGCATCACCTTCACCATACCAAGCATCACCTTCACCATAGCAAGCATCACCTTGAGCATAGCAAGCATCACCTTCACCATAGCAAGCATCACCTTCACCATACCAAGCATCACCTTCACCATACCAAGCATCACCTTCACCATACCAAGCATCACCTTCACCATACCAAGCATCACCTTCAACATACCAAGCATCACCTTCACCATACCAAGCATCACCTTCACCATACCAAGCATCACCTTCACCATACCAAGCATCACCTCCACCATAGCAAGCATCACCTTCACCATACCAAGCATCACCTTCACCATAGCAAGCATCACCTCCACCATAGCAAGCATCACCTTCACCATACCAAGCATCACCTTCACCATAGCAAGCATCACCTCCACCATAGCAAGCATCACCTCCACCATACCAAGCATCACCTTCACCATACCAAGCATCACCTTCACCATACCAAGCATCACCTTCACCATACCAAGCATCACCTTCACCATACCAAGCAACACCTTCACCATACCAAGCATCACCTCCACCATAGCAAGCATCACCTTCACCATACCAAGCATCACCTTCACCATAGCAAGCATCACCTCCACCATAGCAAGCATCACCTTCACCATACCAAGCATCACCTTCACCATAGCAAGCATCACCTCCACCATAGCAAGCATCACCTTCACCATACCAAGCATCACCTCCACCATAGCAAGCATCACCTCCACCATAGCAAGCATCACCTCCACCATACCAAGCATCACCTCCACCATAGCAAGCATCACCTCCACCATAGCAAGCATCACCTTCACCATACTAAGCATCACCTTCACCATACTAAGCATCACCTTCACCATAGCAAGCATCACCTCCACCATAGCAAGCATCACCCTCACCATACCAAGCATCACCCTCACCATAGCAAGCATCACCTCCACCATAGCAAGCATCACCTTCACCATACCAAGCATCACCTTCACCATACCAAGCATCACCTTCACCATACCAAGCATCACCTTCACCATACCAAGCACCACCTTCACCATACCAAGCATCACCTTCACCATGCCAAGCATCACCTTCACCATGCCAAGCATCACCTTCACCATACCAAGCATCACCTTCACCATAGCAAGCATCACCTTCACCATAGCAAGCATCACCTTCACCATACTAAGCATCATCTTCGCCATAGCAAGCATCACCTTCGCCATAGCAAGCATCACCTTCGCCATAGCAAGCATCACCTTCGCCATAGCAAGCATCACCTTCACCATTGCAAGCATCACCTTCACCATAGCAAGCATCACCTTCACCATAGCAAGCATCACCTTCACCATAGCAAGCATCACCTTCACCATAGCAATCATCACCTCCACCATAGCAAGCATCACCTTCACCATACCAAGCATCACCTTCACCATACCAAGCATCACCTTCACCATACCAAGCACCACCTTCACCATACCAAGCATCACCTTCACCATGCCAAGCATCACCTTCACCATGCCAAGCATCACCTTCACCATGCCAAGCATCACCTTCACCATGCCAAGCATCACCTGCACCCTACCAAGCATCACCTTCACCATAACAAGCATCACCTTCACCATACCAAGCATCACCTGCACCATACCAAGCATCACCTTCACCATAACAAGCATCACCTTCACCATACCAAGCATCACCTTCACCATACCAAGCATCACCTTCACCATACCAAGCATCACCTTCACCATACCAAGCATCACCTTCACCATACCAAGCATCACCTTCACCATACCAAGCATCACCTTCACCATACCAAGCATCACCTTCACCATACCAAGCAACACCTTCACCATACCAAGCAACACCTTCACCATACCAAGCAACACCTTCACCATACCAAGCATCACCTTCACCATACCAAGCATCACCTTCACCATACCAAGCATCACCTTCACCATACCAAGCATCACCTTCACCATAGCAAGCATCACCTCCACCATAGCAAGCATCACCTCCACCATAGCAAGCATCACCTCCACCATAGCAAGCATCACCTTCACCATACCAAGCATCACCTTCACCATACCAAGCATCACCTTCACCATACCAAGCAACACCTTCACCATACCAAGCAACACCTTCACCATACCAAGCAACACTTTCACCATACCAAGCATCACCTTCACCATACCAAGCATCACCTTCACCATACCAAGCATCACCTTCACCATACCAAGCATCACCTTCACCATACCAAGCATCACCTTCACCATACCAAGCATCACCTTCACCATACCAAGCATCACCTTCACCATAGCAAGCATCACCTTGACCATAGCAAGCATCACCTTCACCATACCAAGCATCACCTTCACCATAGCAAGCATCACCTTGACCATAGCAAGCATCACCTTCACCATACCAAGCATCACCTTCACCATACCAAGCATCACCTTCACCATACCAAGCATCACCTTGACCATAGCAAGCATCACCTTCACCATACCAAGCATCACCTTCACCATACCAAGCATCACCTTCACCATACCAAGCATCACCTTCACCATACCAAGCATCACCTTCACCATACCAAGCATCACCTTCACCATACCAAGCATCACCTTCACCATACCAAGCATCACCTTCACCAAACCAAGCATCACCTTCACCATACCAAGCATCACCTTCACCATACCAAGCATCACCTTCACCATACCAAGCATCACCTTCACCATACCAAGCAACACCTTCACCATACCAAGCATCACCTCCACCATAGCAAGCATCACCTTCACCATACCAAGCATCACCTTCACCATAGCAAGCATCACCTCCACCATAGCAAGCATCACCTTCACCATACCAAGCATCACCTTCACCATAGCAAGCATCACCTCCACCATAGCAAGCATCACCTCCACCATACCAAGCATCACCTTCACCATACCAAGCATCACCTCCACCATAGCAAGCATCACCTTCACCATACTAAGCATCACCTTCACCATACTAAGCATCACCTTCACCATAGCAAGCATCACCTCCACCATAGCAAGCATCACCCTCACCATACCAAGCATCACCCTCACCATAGCAAGCATCACCTCCACCATAGCAAGCATCACCTTCACCATACCAAGCATCACCTTCACCATACCAAGCATCACCTTCACCATACCAAGCATCACCTTCACCATACCAAGCACCACCTTCACCATACCAAGCATCACCTTCACCATGCCAAGCATCACCTTCACCATGCCAAGCATCACCTTCACCGTGCCAAGCATCACCTTCACCATGCCAAGCATCACCTTCACCATACCAAGCATCACCTTCACCATACCAAGCATCACCTTCACCATACCAAGCATCACCTTCACCATACCAAGCATCACCTTCACCATACCAAGCATCACCTTCACCATAGCAAGCATCACCTTGACCATAGCAAGCATCACCTTCACCATACCAAGCATCACCTTCACCATAGCAAGCATCACCTTGACCATAGCAAGCATCACCTTCACCATAGCAAGCATCACCTTCACCATACCAAGCATCACCTTCACCATAGCAAGCATCACCTTCACCATACCAAGCATCACCTTCACCATACCAAGCATCACCTTCAACATACCAAGCATCACCTTCACCATACCAAGCATCACCTTCACCATACCAAGCATCACCTTCACCATACCAAGCATCACCTTCACCATACCAAGCATCACCTTCACCATACCAAGCATCACCTTCACCATACCAAGCATCACCTTCACCATACCAAGCATCACCTTCACCATACCAAGCAACACCTTCACCATACCAAGCATCACCTCCACCATAGCAAGCATCACCTTCACCATACCAAGCATCACCTTCACCATAGCAAGCATCACCTCCACCATAGCAAGCATCACCTTCACCATACCAAGCATCACCTTCACCATAGCAAGCATCACCTCCACCATAGCAAGCATCACCTCCACCATACCAAGCATCACCTTCACCATACCAAGCATCACCTCCACCATAGCAAGCATCACCTCCACCATAGCAAGCATCACCTCCACCATACCAAGCATCACCTCCACCATAGCAAGCATCACCTCCACCATAGCAAGCATCACCTTCACCATACTAAGCATCACCTTCACCATACTAAGCATCACCTTCACCATAGCAAGCATCACCTCCACCATAGCAAGCATCACCCTCACCATACCAAGCATCACCCTCACCATAGCAAGCATCACCTCCACCATAGCAAGCATCACCTTCACCATACCAAGCATCACCTTCACCATACCAAGCATCACCTTCACCATACCAAGCACCACCTTCACCATACCAAGCATCACCTTCACCATGCCAAGCATCACCTTCACCATGCCAAGCATCACCTTCACCATGCCAAGCATCACCTTCACCATGCCAAGCATCACCTTCACCATACCAAGCATCACCTTCACCATACCAAGCATCACCTTCACCATAACAAGCATCACCTTCACCATACCAAGCATCACCTTCACCATACCAAGCATCACCTTCACCATACCAAGCATCACCTTCACCATACCAAGCATCACCTTCACCATACCAAGCATCACCTTCACCATACCAAGCATCACCTTCACCATACCAAGCATCACCTTCACCATACCAAGCATCACCTTCACCATACCAAGCAACACCTTCACCATACCAAGCAACACCTTCACCATACCAAGCAACACCTTCACCATACCAAGCATCACCTTCATCATACCAAGCATCACCTTCACCATACCAAGCATCACCTTCACCATACCAAGCATCACCTTCACCATACCAAGCATCACCTTCACCATAGCAAGCATCACCTCCACCATAGCAAGCATCACCTTCACCATACCAAGCATCACCTTCACCATAGCAAGCATCACCTCCACCATAGCAAGCATCACCTTCACCGTAGCAAGCATCACCTTCACTGTAGCAAGCATCACCTTCTCCGTAGCAAGCATCACCTTCACCGTACCAAGCATCACCTTCACCGTACCAAGCATCACCTTCACCGTACCAAGTATCACCTTCACCGTACCAAGTATCACCTTCACCGTACCAAGCATCACCTTCACCGTACCAAGCATCACCTTCACCGTACCAAGCATCACCTTCACCGTACCAAGCATCACCTTCACCGTACCAAGCATCACCTTCACCATACCAAGCATCACCTTCACCATACCAAGCATCACCTTCACCATACCAAGCATCACCTTCACCATACTGTATCGGGCATGCGCTGTCTGCCTTATCGTGTCAGCGCATTGTCTTATCAGTGCTACCGCAAACTGTACGCTTGGCACTGCTACTGCCCCGCCCCCCTCCATCGCCTATAAAAGGGCGTGCTAATAAACCCTTCCTGTTCTTCTTGTTCCTGCCACCATGTAGTTGCCTCTATCCTTAGTGCGACACACATCACGATACATGGTGTCAGAAGTGGGATTCTGCGACAGCTATGGAACTTCTAAAGGCCCCGCCACCTTTGCAACTGACCGGCAACCTCTCTGAAAATTGGAAACGTTTCAAGCAGAAATTCGACCTGTTCCTGCAGGCGACCGCAACGAAGGAGCAACCTCGCAGCAATTCTGCAAAAGCCGCACTCCTGCTGAGCTTAGCCGGTGATGAAGCGCTCGACGTGTTCAACACGTTCAAGTTCGAGGCAGCCGAAAGCAAAGACGATTACGCAACAGTGGTTGGAAAATTCGAGTCCTACTGTGCCGAGGTGAGCAACGAAGTTCACGAACGTTATGTGTTTCGCTCAAGGAAGCAGGCAGATGGAGAACCTTTCGAAAAGTTTGTCCGGGACCTCAAAAAGCAAGCCACGCAATGCAATTTCGGAGATCAGCATGATTCGCTGATCAGGGATCAGATCGTGTTTGGCACGAATAACTCAAAGCTGCGCGAGAAAATGCTTCGAGAGAAATCTTTAACGTTGCTGAAAGCTGAAGAATTGTGCAAGGTAGCAGAGTCTCTCGCACAACGAAACGAGGTCTGGAAAGCCGCGGATGACAGGGTCGATGCTGTTTCAAGGCACGCGCCACCATCGCGAAGCAGAAGTGATGACTGCAAGAAGCAGTACCGTTGCAAAAAGTGCAACCGGCGGCACAAGCCCACACAGTGCCCAGCCTACGGGAAAAAGTGCCATGAATGTCGAAAACTTCACCACTTCGCGGTTTGCTGTGAAGGCCTATCTAAAGTTGAACAAGTTAGTAAAGACAGCAGCGATGACGACTTTGACATTCTAGAAGTAGGAACTGAAAAAGGAAGCAGCAAAGACTGGATAGTGGAAGCACAAGTTGCCGGAAAAAATATTTGCTTCAAAGTAGACACCGGGTCCCAGGCCATGTCAACATGTCAACAGCTGGTAAATGAAACTGCCCGCGACGACTACCTCCAGGCAGTCATTTCTTGCCTGGCAACTGGCAAGAATGTCGACGGGGAACTTAAACCATTTTCGTCTGAGCTTTCCGTCGTAAATGGGATATTGTTAAAAGGCACGAAGGTGGTGGTACCAAAATCCATGCGGCGTGGCATTTTAGCGAGAATTCATGCCGGGCATTTGGGTCTACAGAAATGCAAAGAAAGAGCCCGTCGTCTTGTTTTTTGGCCCGGTCTCAGCAGTGACATCAGTGTATTGATCAAGGGTTGCCCGACTTGCCGCGAATTTGCTTACAAGCAAGCGCAAGAACCAATGCTGATGCGCCCAGTTCCTCGATGTGCGTGGTATCGCGTTGGTGTTGATATTTTTTCTTTTGGGGGAAGTTCGTACATCCTGGCATTTGACGCGTTTTCTAACTTCCCAGAAGTCGAGAAACTTGTCGACACTACTGCAAGGACGGCAATCGCTGCACTCAGTGCCATGTTCGCGAGGTACGGCGTACCACTTGAAGTGTGCACCGATAACGGGCCACAATTTGCCAGTCACGAGTTCGCAGCCTTTGCAAGAGCATACGACTTCACTCACGTCACATCCAGCCCCCGCTACCCACAATCCAACGGACTGGCAGAGAAAGGTGTCCAGGTGGTAAAGCGGATCATGAAGAAATGTGAACATTCACAGGAAGACTTCTGGCTAGGTCTGCTGGCCTACCGCTGTACGCCACTGGAGGACGGCCGATCACCTGGGGAACTTCTTCAAGGCAGGTGCTTGAGAGCTAATCTTCCAGATTTTGGCGCTGTGCAGACAACTGTGGTCAAGAAGCACCATCAGAAGTGTGGCGGAAAGCCTCTGCCACCTTTGGCTGAAGGTTCTGTCGTGAGGATCCAGGACAAAACATGGTCAAAAAAAGGCACTGTCGTTGGGACTGCGGCTCCCAGGTCCTACAAAGTGCAAACCGAGGATCGGCGGGTGTTTAGGCGCAATAGGCGGCATCTTCTGCAAACCCGTGAGAAGTGTGCAGAAGACACTAGTGATGACGACAGCAGTTCGTCCGAGCGTGGGCCAGATAACTCCGGCCAATCTGCTCCGAATATCTCGCCTGGTGCCACAGCACGAACATCTGCTGACTTCCCTCGGCAACAGTCCGCCACCGACAGCTCGGCGCTCGGAGGCTGTGGGAACCATATGCCACTAACTCTGCCTGGGCCCACACCGGTTCCAAGAAGGTCGGCACGGACAGCAAAGCCACCTCAACGTCTTCAGTACGACGCTGCTTTTAATCAAATAGCTTGAACATTTGTCGTTTTCATTACCCCTCGGAAGATGTATCGGGCATGCGCTGTCTGCCTTATCGTGTCAGCGCATTGTCTTATCAGTGCTACCGCAAACTGTACGCTTGGCACTGCTACTGCCCCGCCCCCCTCCATCGCCTATAAAAGGGCGTGCTAATAAACCCTTCCTGTTCTTCTTGTTCCTGCCACCATGTAGTTGCCTCTATCCTTAGTGCGACACACATCACGATACACATACCAAGCATCACCTTCACCATACCAAGCACCACCTTCACCATACCAAGCATCACCTTCACCATGCCAAGCATCACCTTCACCATGCCAAGCATCACCTTCACCATGCCAAGCATCACCTCCACCATACCAAGCATCACCTCCACCATAGCAAGCATCACCTCCACCATAGCAAGCATCACCTTCACCATACTAAGCATCACCTTCACCATACTAAGCATCACCTTCACCATAGCAAGCATCACCTCCACCATAGCAAGCATCACTCTCACCATACCAAGCATCACCCTCACCATAGCAAGCATCACCTCCACCATAGCAAGCATCACCTTCACCATACCAAGCATCACCTTCACCATACCAAGCATCACCTTCACCGTACCAAGCATCACCTTCACCATACCAAGCACCACCTTCACCATACCAAGCATCACCTTCACGATGCCAAGCATCACCTTCACCATGCCAAGCATCACCTTCACCATGCCAAGCATCACCTTCACCATGCCAAGCATCACCTTCACCATACCAAGCATCACCTTCACCATACCAAGCATCACCTTCACCATACCAAGCATCACCTTCACCATACCAAGCATCACCTTCACCATAGCAAGCATCACCTTGACCATAGCAAGCATCACCTTCACCATACCAAGCATCACCTTCACCATACCAAGCATCACCTTCACCATACCAAGCATCACCTTCACCATACCAAGCATCACCTTCACCATACCAAGCAACACCTTCACCATACCAAGCATCACCTCCACCATAGCAAGCATCACCTTCACCATACCAAGCATCACCTTCACCATAGCAAGCATCACCTCCACCATAGCAAGCATCACCTTCACCATACCAAGCATCACCTTCACCATAGCAAGCATCACCTCCACCATAGCAAGCATCACCTCCACCATACCAAGCATCACCTTCACCATACCAAGCATCACCTCCACCATAGCAAGCATCACCTCCACCATAGCAAGCATCACCTCCACCATACCAAGCATCACCTCCACCATAGCAAGCATCACCTCCACCATAGCAAGCATCACCTTCACCATACTAAGCATCACCTTCACCATACTAAGCATCACCTTCACCATAGCAAGCATCACCTCCACCATAGCAAGCATCACCCTCACCATACCAAGCATCACCCTCACCATAGCAAGCATCACCTCCACCATAGCAAGCATCACCTTCACCATACCAAGCATCACCTTCACCATACCAAGCATCACCTTCACCATACCAAGCATCACCTTCACCATACCAAGCACCACCTTCACCATACCAAGCATCACCTTCACCATGCCAAGCATCACCTTCACCATGCCAAGCATCACCTTCACCATGCCAAGCATCACCTTCACCATGCCAAGCATCATCTTCACCATACCAAGCATCACCTTCACCATACCAAGCATCACCTTCACCATAACAAGCATCACCTTCACCATACCAAGCATCACCTTCACCATACCAAGCATCACCTTCACCATACCAAGCATCACCTTCACCATACCAAGCATCACCTTCACCATACCAAGCATCACCTTCACCATACCAAGCATCACCTTCACCATACCAAGCATCACCTTCACCATACCAAGCATCACCTTCACCATACCAAGCAACACCTTCACCATACCAAGCAACACCTTCACCATACCAAGCAACACCTTCACCATACCAAGCATCACCTTCACCATACCAAGCATCACCTTCACCATACCAAGCATCACCTTCACCATACCAAGCATCACCTTCACCATACCAAGCATCACCTTCACCATAGCAAGCATCACCTCCACCATAGCAAGCATCACCTTCACCATACCAAGCATCATCTTCACCATAGCAAGCATCACCTCCACCATAGCAAGCATCACCTTCACCGTAGCAAGCATCACCTTCACCGTAGCAAGCATCACCTTCTCCGTAGCAAGCGTCACCTTCACCGTACCAAGCATCACCTTCAACGTACCAAGCATCACCTTCACCGTACCAAGTATCACCTTCACCGTACCAAGCATCACCTTCACCGTACCAAGCATCACCTTCACCGTACCAAGCATCACCTTCACCGTACCAAGCATCACCTTCACCATACCAAGCATCACCTTCACCATACCAAGCATCACCTTCACCATACCAAGCATCACCTTCACCATACCAAGCATCACCTTCACCATACCAAGCATCACCTTCACCATACCAAGCATCACCTTCACCATACCAAGCATCAGCTTCACCATACAAAGCATCACCTTCACCATACAAAGCATCACCTTCACCATACCAAGCATCACCTTCACCATACCAAGCATCACCTTCACCATACCAAGCATCACCTTCGCCATACCAAGCATCACCTTCACCATAGCAAGCATCACCTTCACCATAGCAAGCATCACCTTCACCATACCAAGCATCACCTTCGCCATAGCAAGCATCACCTTCGCCATAGCAAGCATCACCTTCGCCATAGCAAGCATCACCTTCGCCATAGCAAGCATCACCTTCACCATTGCAAGCATCACCTTCACCATAGCAAGCATCACCTTCACCATAGCAAGCATCACCTTCACCATAGCAAGCATCACCTTCACCATAGCAAGCATCACCTCCACCATAGCAAGCATCACCTTCACCATACCAAGCATCACCTTCACCATACCAAGCATCACCTTCACCATACCAAGCATCACCTTCACCATACCAAGCACCACCTTCACCATACCAAGCATCACCTTCACCATGCCAAGCATCACCTTCACCATGCCAAGCATCACCTTCACCATGCCAAGCATCACCTTCACCATGCCAAGCATCACCTTCACCATACCAAGCATCACCTGCACCATACCAAGCATCACCTTCACCATAACAAGCATCACCTTCACCATACCAAGCATCACCTTCACCATACCAAGCATCACCTTCACCATACCAAGCATCACCTTCACCATAGCAAGCATCACCTTCACCATACCAAGCATCACCTTCACCATACCAAGCATCACCTTCACCATACCAAGCATCACCTTCACCATACCAAGCAACACCTTCACCATACCAAGCAACACCTTCACCATACCAAGCAACACCTTCACCATACCAAGCATCACCTTCACCATACCAAGCATCACCTTCACCATACCAAGCATCACCTTCACCATACCAAGCATCACCTTCACCATACCAAGCATCACCTTCACCATAGCAAGCATCACCTCCACCATAGCAAGCATCACCTCCACCATAGCAAGCATCACCTCCACCATACCAAGCATCACCTTCACCATACCAAGCATCACCTTCACCATACCAAGCATCACCTTCACCATACCAAGCATCACCTTCACCATACCAAGCATCACCTTCACCATACCAAGCATCACCTTCACCATACCAAGCATCACCTTCACCATACCAAGCATCACCTTCACCATACCAAGCATCACCTTCACCATACCAAGCATCACCTTCACCATACCAAGCATCACCTTCACCATACCAAGCAACACCTTCACCATACCAAGCATCACCTCCACCATAGCAAGCATCACCTTCACCATACCAAGCATCACCTTCACCATAGCAAGCATCACCTCCACCATAGCAAGCATCACCTTCACCATACCAAGCATCACCTTCACCATAGCAAGCATCACCTCCACCATAGCAAGCATCACCTCCACCATACCAAGCATCACCTTCACCATACCAAGCATCACCTCCACCATAGCAAGCATCACCTCCACCATAGCAAGCATCACCTCCACCATACCAAGCATCACCTCCACCATAGCAAGCATCACCTCCACCATAGCAAGCATCACCTTCACCATACTAAGCATCACCTTCACCATACTAAGCATCACCTTCACCATAGCAAGCATCACCTCCACCATAGCAAGCATCACCCTCACCATACCAAGCATCACCCTCACCATAGCAAGCATCACCTCCACCATAGCAAGCATCACCTTCACCATAGCAAGCATCACCTTCACCATAGCAAGCATCACCTTCACCATAGCAAGCATCACCTCCACCATAGCAAGCATCACCTTCACCATACCAAGCATCACCTTCACCATAGCAAGCATCACCTTCACCATAGCAAGCATCACCTTCACCATAGCAAGCATCACCTTCACCAAAGCAAGCATCACCTTCACCAAAGCAAGCATCACCTTCACCATAGCAAGCATCACCTTCACCATAGCAAGCATCTCCTTCACCATAGCAAGCATCACCTTCACCATAGCAAGCATCACCTTCACCATAGCAAGCATCACCTCCACCATAGCAAGCATCACCTCCACCATAGCAAGCATCACCTCCACCATAGCAAGCATCACCTCCACCATACCAAGCATCACCTCCACCATACCAAGCATCACCTTCACCATACCAAGCATCACCTTCACCATACCAAGCATCACCTTCACCATACCAAGCATCACCTTCACCATACCAAGCATCACCTTCACCATACCAAGCATCACCTTCACCATACCAAGCATCACCTTCACCATACCAAGCATCACCTTCACCATACCAAGCAACACCTTCACCATACCAAGCAACACCTTCACCATAAAAAGCATCACCTTCACCATACCAAGCATCACCTTCACCATACCAAGCATCACCTTCACCATACCAAGCATCACCTTCACCATACCAAGCATCACCTTCACCATACCAAGCATCACCTTCACCATACCAAGCATCACCTTCACCATACCAAGCATCACCTTCACCATAGCAAGCATCACCTTCACCATAGCAAGCATCACCTTCACCGTACCAAGCATCACCTTCACCGTACCAAGCATCACCTTCACCGTACCAAGCATCACCTTCACCATACCAAGCATCACCTTCACCATACCAAGCATCACCTTCACCATACCAAGCATCACCTTCACCATACCAAGCATCACCTTCACCATACCAAGCATCACCTTCACCATAGCAAGCATCACCTCCTCCATACCAAGCATCACCTCCACCATAGCAAGCATCACCTTCACCATACCAAGCATCACCTTCACCATACCAAGCGTCACCTTCACCATACCAAGCATCACCTTCACCATACCAAGCATCACCTTCACCATAGCAAGCATCACCTTCACCATAGCAAGCATCACCTCCACCATAGCAAGCATCACCTCCACCATAGCAAGCATCACCTCCACCATAGCAAGCATCACCTTCACCATAGCAAGCATCACCTCCACCATAGCAAGCATCACCTCCACCATAGCAAGCATCACCTCCACCATAGCAAGCATCACCTCCACCATAGCAAGCATCACCTCCACCATAGCAAGCATCACCTTCACCATACCAAGCATCACCTTCACCATACCAAGCATCACCTTCACCATACCAAGCATCACCTTCACCATACCAAGCATCACCTTCACCATACCAAGCATCACCTTCACCATACCAAGCATCACCTTCACCATACCAAGCATCACCTTCACCATACCAAGCATCACCTTCACCATACCAAGCATCACCTTCACCATACCAAGCATCACCTTCACCATACCAAGCATCACCTTCACCATACCAAGCATCACCTTCACCATACCAAGCATCACCTTCACCATAGCAAGCATCACCTTCACCATAGCAAGCATCACCTTCACCATGCCAAGCATCACCTTCACCATGCCAAGCATCACCTTCACCATGCCAAGCATCACCTTCACCATACCAAGCATCACCTTCACCATACCAAGCATCACCTTCACCATACCAAGCATCACCTTCACCATAGCAAGCATCACCTTCACCATAGCAAGCATCACCTTCACCATAGCAAGCATCACCTTCACCATACCAAGCATCACCTTCACCATAGCAAGCATCACCTTCACCATAGCAAGCATCACCTTCACCATAGCAAGCATCACCTTCACCATAGCAAGCATCACCTCCACCATAGCAAGCATCACCTTCACCAAAGCAAGCATCACCTTCACCAAAGCAAGCATCACCTTCACCATAGCAAGCATCACCTTCACCATAGCAAGCATCACCTCCACCATACCAAGCATCACCTTCACCATACCAAGCATCACCTTCACCATACCAAGCATCACCTTCACGATACCAAGCATCACCTTCACCATACCAAGCATCGCCTTCACCATACCAAGCATCGCCTTCACCATACCAAGCATCGCCTTCACCATACCAAGCATCGCCTTCACCATACCAAGCATCGCCTTCACCATACCAAGCATCACCTTCACCATAGCAAGCATGACCTTCACCATACCAAGCATCACCTTCACCATAGCAAGCATCACCTTCACCAAAGCAAGCATCACCTTCACCATAGCAAGCATCACCTTCACCATAGCAAGCATCACCTTCACCATAGCAAGCATCACCTTCACCATAGCAAGCATCACCTTCACCATAGCAAGCATCACCTTCACCATAGCAAGCATCACCTTCACCATAGCAAGCATCACCTTCACCATAGCAAGCATCACCTCCACCATAGCAAGCATCACCTCCACCATAGCAAGCATCACCTCCATAAATAGCAAGCATCACCTCCACCATAGCAAGCATCACCTCCACCATAGCAAGCATCACCTCCACCATAGCAAGCATCACCTCCACCATAGCAAGCATCACCTCCACCATAGCAAGCATCACCTCCACCATACCAAGCATCACCTTCACCATACCAAGCATCACCTTCACCATACCAAGCATCACCTTCACCATACCAAGCATCACCTTCACCATACCAAGCATCACCTTCACCATACCAAGCATCACCTTCACCATACCAAGCAACACCTTCACCATACCAAGCATCACCTTCACCATACCAAGCAACACCTTCACCATACCAAGCATCACCTTCACCATACCAAGCATCACCTTCACCATACCAAGCATCACCTTCACCATACCAAGCATCACCTTCACCATACCAAGCATCACCTTCACCATACCAAGCATCACCTTCACCATACCAAGCATCACCTTCACCATACCAAGCATCACCTTCACCATACCAAGCAACACCTTCACCATACCAAGCATCACCTTCACCATACCAAGCAACACCTTCACCATACCAAGCATCACCTTCACCATACCAAGCATCACCTTCACCATAGCAAGCATCACCTCCTCCATACCAAGCATCACCTCCACCATAGCAAGCATCACCTTCACCATACCAAGCATCACCTTCACCATACCAAGCGTCACCTTCACCATACCAAGCATCACCTTCACCATACCAAGCATCACCTTCACCATAGCAAGCATCACCTTCACCATAGCAAGCATCACCTCCACCATAGCAAGCATCACCTCCACCATAGCAAGCATCACCTTCACCATAGCAAGCATCACCTCCACCATAGCAAGCATCACCTCCACCATAGCAAGCATCACCTCCACCATAGCAAGCATCACCTCCACCATAGCAAGCATCACCTCCACCATAGCAAGCATCACCTTCACCATACCAAGCATCACCTTCACCATACCAAGCATCACCTTCACCATACCAAGCATCACCTTCACCATACCAAGCATCACCTTCACCATACCAAGCATCACCTTCACCATACCAAGCATCACCTTCACCATACCAAGCATCACCTTCACCATACCAAGCATCACCTTCACCATACCAAGCATCACCTTCACCATACCAAGCATCACCTTCACCATACCAAGCATCACCTTCACCATACCAAGCATCACCTTCACCATACCAAGCATCACCTTCACCATAGCAAGCATCACCTTCACCATAGCAAGCATCACCTTCACCATGCCAAGCATCACCTTCACCATGCCAAGCATCACCTTCACCATGCCAAGCATCACCTTCACCATACCAAGCATCACCTTCACCATACCAAGCATCACCTTCACCATACCAAGCATCACCTTCACCATAGCAAGCATCACCTTCACCATAGCAAGCATCACCTTCACCATACCAAGCATCACCTTCACCATAGCAAGCATCACCTTCACCATAGCAAGCATCACCTTCACCATAGCAAGCATCACCTTCACCATAGCAAGCATCACCTCCACCATAGCAAGCATCACCTTCACCAAAGCAAGCATCACCTTCACCAAAGCAAGCATCACCTTCACCATAGCAAGCATCACCTTCACCATAGCAAGCATCACCTCCACCATACCAAGCATCACCTTCACCATACCAAGCATCACCTTCACCATACCAAGCATCACCTTCACGATACCAAGCATCACCTTCACCATACCAAGCATCGCCTTCACCATACCAAGCGTCGCCTTCACCATACCAAGCATCGCCTTCACCATACCAAGCATCGCCTTCACCATACCAAGCATCGCCTTCACCATACCAAGCATCACCTTCACCATAGCAAGCATCACCTTCACCATACCAAGCATCACCTTCACCATAGCAAGCATCACCTTCACCAAAGCAAGCATCACCTTCACCATAGCAAGCATCACCTTCACCATAGCAAGCATCACCTTCACCATAGCAAGCATCACCTTCACCATAGCAAGCATCACCTTCACCATAGCAAGCATCACCTTCACCATAGCAAGCATCACCTTCACCATAGCAAGCATCACCTTCACCATAGCAAGCATCACCTTCACCATAGCAAGCATCACCTCCACCATAGCAAGCATCACCTCCACCATAGCAAGCATCACCTCCATAAATAGCAAGCATCACCTCCACCATAGCAAGCATCACCTCCACCATAGCAAGCATCACCTCCACCATAGCAAGCATCACCTCCACCATAGCAAGCATCACCTCCACCATAGCAAGCATCACCTCCACCATACCAAGCATCACCTCCACCATACCAAGCATCACCTTCACCATACCAAGCATCACCTTCACCATACCAAGCATCACCTTCACCATACCAAGCATCACCTTCACCATACCAAGCATCACCTTCACCATACCAAGCAACACCTTCACCATACCAAGCATCACCTTCACCATACCAAGCAACACCTTCACCATACCAAGCATCACCTTCACCATACCAAGCATCACCTTCACCATACCAAGCATCACCTTCACCATACCAAGCATCACCTTCACCATACCAAGCATCACCTTCACCATACCAAGCATCACCTTCACCATACCAAGCATCACCTTCACCATACCAAGCATCACCTTCACCGTAGCAAGCATCACCTTCACCGTAGCAAGCATCACCTTCACCGTAGCAAGCATCACCTTCACCATAGCAAGCATCACCTTCACCGTAGCAAGCATCACCTTCACCGTAGCAAGCATCACCTTCACCGTAGCAAGCATCACCTTCACCGTAGCAAGCATCACCTTCACCGTAGCAAGCATCACCTTCACCGTAGCAAGCATCACCTTCACCGTAGCAAGCAGCACCTTCACCGTAGCAAGCAGCACCTTCACCGTACCAAGCATCACCTTCACCGTACCAAGCATCACCTTCACCGTACCAAGCATCACCTTCACCGTACCAAGCATCACCTTCACCGTACCAAGCATCACCTTCACCGTACCAAGCATCACCTTCACCGTACCAAGTATCACCTTCACCGTACCAAGTATCACCTTCACCGTACCAAGTATCACCTTCACCGTACCAAGCATCACCTTCACCGTACCAAGCATCACCTTCACCATAGCAAGCATCACCTCCACCATAGCAAGCATCACCTTCACCATACCAAGCATCACCTTCACCATACCAAGCATCACCTTCACCGTACCAAGCACCACCTTCACCATACCAAGCACCACCTTCACCATGCCAAGCATCACCTTCACCATGCCAAGCATCACCTTCACCATGCCAAGCATCACCTTCACCATGCCAAGCATCACCTTCACCATACCAAGCATCACCTTCACCGTACCAAGCATCACCTTCACCGTAGCAAGCATCACCTTCACCGTACCAAGCATCACCTTCACCGTACCAAGCATCACCTTCACCGTACCAAGCATCACCTTCACCGTACCAAGCATCACCTTCACCGTACCAAGCATCACCTTCACCATACCAAGCATCACCTTCACCATACCAAGCATCACCTTCACCATACCAAGCATCACCTTCACCATACCAAGCATCACCTTCACCATACCAAGCATCACCTTCACCATACCAAGCATCACCTTCACCATAGCAAGCATCACCTCCACCATACCAAGCATCACCTCCACCATAGCAAGCATCACCTTCACCATACCAAGCATCACCTTCACCATACCAAGCATCACCTTCACCATACCAAGCATCACCTTCACCATACCAAGCATCACCTTCACCATAGCAAGCATCACCTTCACCATAGCAAGCATCACCTCCACCATAGCAAGCATCACCTCCACCATAGCAAGCATCACCTCCACCATAGCAAGCATCACCTTCACCATAGCAAGCATCACCTCCACCATAGCAAGCATCACCTCCACCCTAGCAAGCATGACCTCCACCATAGCAAGCATCACCTCCACCATAGCAAGCATCACCTCCACCATAGCAAGCATCACCTCCACCATAGCAAGCATCACCTTCACCATACCAAGCATCACCTTCACCATACCAAGCATCACCTTCACCATACCAAGCATCACCTTCACCATACCAAGCATCACCTTCACCATACCAAGCATCACCTTCACCATACCAAGCATCACCTTCACCATACCAAGCAACACCTTCACCATACCAAGCATCACCTTCACCATACCAAGCAACACCTTCACCATACCAAGCATCACCTTCACCATACCAAGCATCACCTTCACCATACCAAGCATCACCTTCACCATACCAAGCATCACCTTCACCATACCAAGCATCACCTTCACCATACCAAGCATCACCTTCACCATACCAAGCATCACCTTCACCATAGCAAGCATCACCTTCACCATAGCAAGCATCACCTTCACCGTACCAAGCATCACCTTCACCGTACCAAGCATCACCTTCACCGTACCAAGCATCACCTTCACCATACCAAGCATCACCTTCACCATACCAAGCATCACCTTCACCATACCAAGCATCACCTTCACCATACCAAGCATCACCTTCACCATACCAAGCATCACCTTCACCATAGCAAGCATCACCTCCACCATACCAAGCATCACCTCCACCATAGCAAGCATCACCTCCACCATAGCAAGCATCACCTTCACCATACCAAGCATCACCTTCACCATACCAAGCATCACCTTCACCATACCAAGCATCACCTTCACCATAGCAAGCATCACCTTCACCATAGCAAGCATCACCTCCACCATAGCAAGCATCACCTCCACCATAGCAAGCATCACCTCCACCATAGCAAGCATCACCTTCACCATAGCAAGCATCACCTCCACCATAGCAAGCATCACCTCCACCATAGCAAGCATCACCTCCACCATAGCAAGCATCACCTCCACCATAGCAAGCATCACCTCCACCCTAGCAAGCATCACCTCCACCATAGCAAGCATCACCTTCACCATACCAAGCATCACCTTCACCATACCAAGCATCACCTTCACCATACCAAGCATCACCTTCACCATACCAAGCATCACCTTCACCATACCAAGCATCACCTTCACCATACCAAGCATCACCTTCACCATACCAAGCATCACCTTCACCATACCAAGCATCACCTTCACCATACCAAGCATCACCTTCACCATACCAAGCATCACCTTCACCATACCAAGCATCACCTTCACCATACCAAGCATCACCTTCACCATAGCAAGCATCACCTTCACCATAGCAAGCATCACCTTCACCATAGCAAGCATCACCTTCACCATAGCAAGCATCACCTTCACCATGCCAAGCATCACCTTCACCATGCCAAGCATCACCTTCACCATGCCAAGCATCACCTTCGCCATACCAATCATCACCTTCACCATACCAAGCATCACCTTCACCATACCAAGCATCACCTTCACCATACCAAGCATCACCTTCACCATAGCAAGCATCACCTTCACCATAGCAAGCATCACCTTCACCATAGCAAGCATCACCTTCACCATACCAAGCATCACCTTCACCATAGCAAGCATCACCTTCACCATAGCAAGCATCACCTTCACCATAGCAAGCATCACCTTCACCATAGCAAGCATCACCTCCACCATAGCAAGCAACACCTCCACCATAGCAAGCATCACTTTCACCAAAGCAAGCATCACCTTCACCATAGCAAGCATCACCTTCACCATAGCAAGCATCACCTTCACCATAGCAAGCATCACCTCGACCATAGCAAGCATCACCTCGACCATAGCAAGCATCACCTCCACCATAGCAAGCATCACCTCCACCATAGCAAGCATCACCTCCACCATAGCAAGCATCACCTCCACCATACCAAGCATCACCTTCACCATACCAAGCATCACCTTCACCATACCAAGCATCACCTTCACGATACCAAGCATCACCTTCACCATACCAAGCATCACCTTCACCATACCAAGCATCGCCTTCACCATACCAAGCATCGCCTTCACCATACCAAGCATCGCCTTCACCATACCAAGCATCGCCTTCACCATACCAAGCATCACCTTCACCATAGCAAGCATCACCTTCACCATACCAAGCATCACCTTCACCATAGCAAGCATCACCTTCACCATAGCAAGCATCACCTTCACCATAGCAAGCATCACCTTCACCATAGCAAGCATCACCTTCACCATAGCAAGCATCACCTTCACCATAGCAAGCATCACCTTCACCATAGCAAGCATCACCTTCACCATAGCAAGCATCACCTTCACCATAGCAAGCATCACCTTCACCATAGCAAGCATCACCTCCACCATAGCAAGCATCACCTCCACCATAGCAAGCATCACCTCCATAAATAGCAAGCATCACCTCCACCATAGCAAGCATCACCTCCACCATAGCAAGCATCACCTCCACCATAGCAAGCATCACCTCCACCATAGCAAGCATCACCTCCACCATAGCAAGCATCACCTCCACCATAGCAAGCATCACCTTCACCATACCAAGCATCACCTTCACCATACCAAGCATCACCTTCACCATACCAAGCATCACCTTCACCATACCAAGCATCACCTTCACCATACCAAGCATCACCTTCACCATACCAAGCATCACCTTCACCATACCAAGCAACACCTTCACCATACCAAGCATCACCTTCACCATACCAAGCAACACCTTCACCATACCAAGCATCACCTTCACCATACCAAGCATCACCTTCACCATACCAAGCATCACCTTCACCATACCAAGCATCACCTTCACCATACCAAGCATCACCTTCACCATACCAAGCATCACCTTCACCATACCAAGCATCACCTTCACCATACCAAGCATCACCTTCACCATACCAAGCATCACCTTCACCATACCAAGCATCACCTTCACCATAGCAAGCATCACCTTCACCATAGCAAGCATCACCTTCACCATAGCAAGCATCACCTTCACCATAGCAAGCATCACCTTCACCGTAGCAAGCATCACCTTCACCGTAGCAAGCATCACCTTCACCGTAGCAAGCATCACCTTCACCGTAGCAAGCATCACCTTCACCGTAGCAAGCATCACCTTCACCATAGCAAGCAGCACCTTCACCGTACCAAGCATCACCTTCACTGTACCAAGCATCACCTTCACCGTACCAAGCATCACCTTCACCGTACCAAGCATCACCTTCACCGTACCAAGCATCACCTTCACCGTACCAAGTATCACCTTCACCGTACCAAGTATCACCTTCACCGTACCAAGTATCACCTTCACCGTACCAAGTATCACCTTCACCGTACCAAGCATCACCTTCACCATAGCAAACATCACCTCCACCATAGCAAGCATCACCTCCACCATAGCAAGCATCACCTTCACCATACCAAGCATCACCTTCACCATACCAAGCATCACCTTCACCATACCAAGCACCACCTTCACCATACCAAGCACCACCTTCACCATGCCAAGCATCACCTTCACCATGCCAAGCATCACCTTCACCATGCCAAGCATCACCTTCACCATACCAAGCATCACCTTCACCGTAGCAAGCATCACCTTCACCGTAGCAAGCATCACCTTCACCGTAGCAAGCATCACCTTCACCGTAGCAAGCATCACCTTCACCGTAGCAAGCATCACCTTCACCGTAGCAAGCATCACCTTCACCGTACCAAGCATCACCTTCACCGTACCAAGCATCACCTTCACCGTACCAAGCATCACCTTCACCATACCAAGCATCACCTTCACCATACCAAGCATCACCTTCACCATACCAAGCATCACCTTCACCATACCAAGCATCACCTTCACCATACCAAGCATCACCTTCACCATACCAAGCATCACCTTCACCATAGCAAGCATCACCTCCACCATACCAAGCATCACCTCCACCATATCAAGCATCACCTTCACCATACCAAGCATCACCTTCACCATACCAAGCATCACCTTCACCATACCAAGCATCACCTTCACCATACCAAGCATCACCTTCACCATAGCAAGCATCACCTTCACCATAGCAAGCATCACCTCCACCATAGCAAGCATCACCTCCACCATAGCAAGCATCACCTCCACCATAGCAAGCATCACCTCCACCATAGCAAGCATCACCTTCACCATAGCAAGCATCACCTCCACCATAGCAAGCATCACCTCCACCCTAGCAAGCATCACCTCCACCATAGCAAGCATCACCTCCACCATAGCAAGCATCACCTCCACCATAGCAAGCATCACCTTCACCATACCAAGCATCACCTTCACCATAGCAAGCATCACCTCCACCATACCAAGCATCACCTCCACCATAGCAAGCATCACCTCCACCATAGCAAGCATCACCTTCACCATACCAAGCATCACCTTCACCATACCAAGCATCACCTTCACCATACCAAGCATCACCTTCACCATAGCAAGCATCACCTTCACCATAGCAAGCATCACCTCCACCATAGCAAGCATCACCTCCACCATAGCAAGCATCACCTTCACCATAGCAAGCATCACCTCCACCATAGCAAGCATCACCTCCACCATAGCAAGCATCACCTCCACCATAGCAAGCATCACCTCCACCATAGCAAGCATCACCTCCACCCTAGCAAGCATCACCTCCACCATAGCAAGCATCACCTTCACCATACCAAGCATCACCTTCACCATACCAAGCATCACCTTCACCATACCAAGCATCACCTTCACCATACCAAGCATCACCTTCACCATACCAAGCATCACCTTCACCATACCAAGCATCACCTTCACCATACCAAGCATCACCTTCACCATACCAAGCATCACCTTCACCATACCAAGCATCACCTTCACCATACCAAGCATCACCTTCACCATACCAAGCATCACCTTCACCATACCAAGCATCACCTTCACCATACCAAGCATCACCTTCACCATAGCAAGCATCACCTTCACCATAGCAAGCATCACCTTCACCATAGCAAGCATCACCTTCACCATAGCAAGCATCACCTTCACCATGCCAAGCATCACCTTCACCATGCCAAGCATCACCTTCACCATGCCAAGCATCACCTTCGCCATACCAATCATCACCTTCACCATACCAAGCATCACCTTCACCATACCAAGCATCACCTTCACCATAGCAAGCATCACCTTCACCATAGCAAGCATCACCTTCACCATAGCAAGCATCACCTTCACCATACCAAGCATCACCTTCACCATAGCAAGCATCACCTCCACCATAGCAAGCAACACCTCCACCATAGCAAGCATCACTTTCACCAAAGCAAGCATCACCTTCACCATAGCAAGCATCACCTTCACCATAGCAAGCATCACCTTCACCATAGCAAGCATCACCTCGACCATAGCAAGCATCACCTCGACCATAGCAAGCATCACCTCCACCATAGCAAGCATCACCTCCACCATAGCAAGCATCACCTCCACCATAGCAAGCATCACCTCCACCATACCAAGCATCACCTTCACCATACCAAGCATCACCTTCACCATACCAAGCATCACCTTCACGATACCAAGCATCACCTTCACCATACCAAGCATCACCTTCACCATACCAAGCATCGCCTTCACCATACCAAGCATCGCCTTCACCATACCAAGCATCGCCTTCACCATACCAAGCATCGCCTTCACCATACCAAGCATCACCTTCACCATAGCAAGCATCACCTTCACCATACCAAGCATCACCTTCACCATAGCAAGCATCACCTTCACCAAAGCAAGCATCACCTTCACCATAGCAAGCATCACCTTCACCATAGCAAGCATCACCTTCACCATAGCAAGCATCACCTTCACCATAGCAAGCATCACCTTCACCATAGCAAGCATCACCTTCACCATAGCAAGCATCACCTTCACCATAGCAAGCATCACCTTCACCATAGCAAGCATCACCTTCACCATAGCAAGCATCACCTCCACCATAGCAAGCATCACCTCCACCATAGCAAGCATCACCTCCATAAATAGCAAGCATCACCTCCACCATAGCAAGCATCACCTCCACCATAGCAAGCATCACCTCCACCATAGCAAGCATCACCTCCACCATAGCAAGCATCACCTCCACCATAGCAAGCATCACCTCCACCATACCAAGCATCACCTTCACCATACCAAGCATCACCTTCACCATACCAAGCATCACCTTCACCATACCAAGCATCACCTTCACCATACCAAGCATCACCTTCACCATACCAAGCATCACCTTCACCATACCAAGCATCACCTTCACCATACCAAGCAACACCTTCACCATACCAAGCATCACCTTCACCATACCAAGCAACACCTTCACCATACCAAGCATCACCTTCACCATACCAAGCATCACCTTCACCATACCAAGCATCACCTTCACCATACCAAGCATCACCTTCACCATACCAAGCATCACCTTCACCATACCAAGCATCACCTTCACCATACCAAGCATCACCTTCACCATACCAAGCATCACCTTCACCATACCAAGCATCACCTTCACCATAGCAAGCATCACCTTCACCATAGCAAGCATCACCTTCACCATAGCAAGCATCACCTTCACCATAGCAAGCATCACCTTCACCGTAGCAAGCATCACCTTCACCGTAGCAAGCATCACCTTCACCGTAGCAAGCATCACCTTCACCGTAGCAAGCATCACCTTCACCGTAGCAAGCATCACCTTCACCATAGCAAGCAGCACCTTCACCGTACCAAGCATCACCTTCACCGTACCAAGCATCACCTTCACCGTACCAAGCATCACCTTCACCGTACCAAGCATCACCTTCACCGTACCAAGCATCACCTTCACCGTACCAAGTATCACCTTCACCGTACCAAGTATCACCTTCACCGTACCAAGTATCACCTTCACCGTACCAAGTATCACCTTCACCGTACCAAGCATCACCTTCACCATAGCAAACATCACCTCCACCATAGCAAGCATCACCTCCACCAT
Organism: Amblyomma mixtum; assembly: GCF_055824585.1. NCBI lineage: Eukaryota > Metazoa > Arthropoda > Arachnida > Ixodida > Ixodidae > Amblyomma > Amblyomma mixtum. Next base: position 40,307 of record NW_028317684.1, read on the forward strand.
AGCAAGCATCACCTTCACCATACCAAGCATCACCTTCACCATACCAAGCATCACCTTCACCATACCAAGCACCACCTTCACCATACCAAGCACCACCTTCACCATGCCAAGCATCACCTTCACCATGCCAAGCATCACCTTCACCATGCCAAGCATCACCTTCACCATACCAAGCATCACCTTCACCGTAGCAAGCATCACCTTCACCGTAGCAAGCATCACCTTCACCGTAGCAAGCATCACCTTCACCGTAGCAAGCATCACCTTCACCGTAGCAAGCATCACCTTCACCGTACCAAGCATCACCTTCACCGTACCAAGCATCACCTTCACCGTACCAAGCATCACCTTCACCGTACCAAGCATCACCTTCACCATACCAAGCATCACCTTCACCATACCAAGCATCACCTTCACCATACCAAGCATCACCTTCACCATACCAAGCATCACCTTCACCATACCAAGCATCACCTTCACCATACCAAGCATCACCTTCACCATAGCAAGCATCACCTCCACCATACCAAGCATCACCTCCACCATATCAAGCATCACCTTCACCATACCAAGCATCACCTTCACCATACCAAGCATCACCTTCACCATACCAAGCATCACCTTCACCATACCAAGCATCACCTTCACCATAGCAAGCATCACCTTCACCATAGCAAGCATCACCTCCACCATAGCAAGCATCACCTCCACCATAGCAAGCATCACCTCCACCATAGCAAGCATCACCTTCACCATAGCAAGCATCACCTCCACCATAGCAAGCATCACCTCCACCCTAGCAAGCATGACCTCCACCATAGCAAGCATCACCTCCACCATAGCAAGCATCACCTCCACCATAGCAAGCATCACCTCCACCATAGCAAGCATCACCTTCACCATACCAAGCATCACCTTCACCATACCAAGCATCACCTTCACCACACCAAGCATCACCTTCACCATACCAAGCAACACCTTCACCATACCAAGCATCACCTTCACCATACCAAGCAACACCTTCACCATACCAAGCATCACCTTCACCATACCAAGCATCACCTTCACCATACCAAGCATCACCTTCACCATACCAAGCATCACCTTCACCATACCAAGCATCACCTTCACCATACCAAGCATCACCTTCACCATACCAAGCATCACCTTCACCATACCAAGCATCACCTTCACCATACCAAGCATCACCTTCACCATAGCAAGCATCACCTTCACCATAGCAAGCATCACCTTCACCGTACCAAGCATCACCTTCACCGTACCAAGCATCACCTTCACCGTACCAAGCATCACCTTCACCGTACCAAGCATCACCTTCACCATACCAAGCATCACCTTCACCATACCAAGCATCACCTTCACCATACCAAGCATCACCTTCACCATACCAAGCATCACCTTCACCATACCAAGCATCACCTTCACCATAGCAAGCATCACCTCCACCATACCAAGCATCACCTCCACCATAGCAAGCATCACCTTCACCATAGCAAGCATCACCTCCACCATAGCAAGCATCACCTTCACCATACCAAGCATCACCTTCACCATACCAAGCATCACCTTCACCATACCAAGCATCACCTTCACCATACCAAGCATCACCTTCACCATACCAAGCATCACCTTCACCATACCAAGCATCACCTTCACCATACCAAGCATCACCTTCACCATACCAAGCATCACCTTCACCATACCAAGCATCACCTTCACCATACCAAGCATCACCTTCACCATACCAAGCATCACCTTCACCATACCAAGCATCACCTTCACCATAGCAAGCATCACCTTCACCATAGCAAGCATCACCTTCACCATAGCAAGCATCACCTTCACCATAGCAAGCATCACCTTCACCATAGCAAGCATCACCTTCACCATAGCAAGCATCACCTTCACCATGCCAAGCATCACCTTCACCATGCCAAGCATCACCTTCACCATGCCAAGCATCACCTTCACCATACCAAGCATCACCTTCACCATAGCAAGCATCACCTTCACCATAGCAAGCATCACCTTCACCATAGCAAGCATCACCTTCACCATAGCAAGCATCACCTTCACCATACCAAGCATCACCTTCACCATAGCAAGCATCACCTTCACCATAGCAAGCATCACCTTCACCATAGCAAGCATCACCTTCACCATAGCAAGCATCACCTCCACCATAGCAAGCATCACCTTCACCAAAGCAAGCATCACCTTCACCAAAGCAAGCATCACCTTCACCATAGCAAGCATCACCTTCACCATAGCAAGCATCACCTTCACCATAGCAAGCATCACCTCGACCATAGCAAGCATCACCTCCACCATAGCAAGCATAACCTTCACCATAGCAAGCATCACCTCCACCATAGCAAGCATCACCTCCACCATAGCAAGCATCACCTTCACCATACCAAGCATCACCTTCACCATAGCAAGCATCACCTTCACCATAGCAAGCATCACCTTCACCATAGCAAGCATCACCTTCACCATAGCAAGCATCACCTTCACCATAGCAAGCATCACCTTCACCATAGCAAGCATCACCTCCACCATAGCAAGCATCACCTTCACCAAAGCAAGCATCACCTTCACCAAAGCAAGCATCACCTTCACCATAGCAAGCATCACCTTCACCATAGCAAGCATCACCTTCACCATAGCAAGCATCACCTCGACCATAGCAAGCATCACCTCGACCATAGCAAGCATCACCTCCACCATAGCAAGCATCACCTTCACCATAGCAAGCATCACCTCCACCATAGCAAGCATCACCTCCACCATAGCAAGCATCACCTCCACCCTAGCAAGCATCACCTCCACCATAGCAAGCATCACCTCCACCATAGCAAGCATCACCTCCACCATAGCAAGCATCACCTCCACCATACCAAGCATCACCTTCACCATACCAAGCATCACCTTCACCATACCAAGCATCACCTTCACCATACCAAGCATCACCTTCACCATACCAAGCATCACCTTCACCATACCAAGCATCACCTTCACCATACCAAGCATCACCTCCACCATACCAAGCATCACCTTCACCATACCAAGCATCACCTTCACCATACCAAGCATCACCTTCACCATACCAAGCATCACCTTCACCATACCAAGCATCACCTTCACCATACCAAGCATCACCTTCACCATACCAAGCATCACCTTCACCATACCAAGCAACACCTTCACCATACCAAGCATCACCTTCACCATACCAAGCATCACCTTCACCATACCAAGCATCACCTTCACCATACCAAGCATCACCTTCACCATACCAAGCATCACCTTCACCATACCAAGCATCACCTTCACCATACCAAGCATCACCTTCACCATACCAAGCATCACCTTCACCATAGCAAGCATCACCTTCACCATAGCAAGCATCACCTTCACCATAGCAAGCATCACCTTCACCGTAGCAAGCATCACCTTCACCGTAGCAAGCATCACCTTCACCGTAGCAAGCATCACCTTCACCATAGCAAGCATCACCTTCACCATAGCAAGCATCACCTTCACCGTAGCAAGCATCACCTTCACCGTAGCAAGCATCACCTTCACCGTAGCAAGCATCACCTTCACCGTAGCAAGCATCACCTTCACCATAGCAAGCATCACCTTCACCGTAGCAAGCATCACCTTCACCGTAGCAAGCATCACCTTCACCATAGCAAGCATCACCTTCACCGTACCAAGCATCACCTTCACCGTACCAAGCATCACCTTCACCGTACCAAGCATCACCTTCACCGTACCAAGCATCACCTTCACCGTACCAAGCATCACCTTCACCGTACCAAGTATCACCTTCACCGTACCAAGTATCACCTTCACCGTACCAAGTATCACCTTCACCGTACCAAGTATCACCTTCACCGTACCAAGTATCACCTTCACCGTACCAAGTATCACCTTCACCGTACCAAGCATCACCTTCACCGTACCAAGCATCACCTTCACCGTACCAAGCATCACCTTCACCATAGCAAGCATCACCTTCACCATACCAAGCATCACCTTCACCATACCAAGCATCACCTTCACCATACCAAGCACCACCTTCACCATACCAAGCACCACCTTCACCATGCCAAGCATCACCTTCACCATGCCAAGCATCACCTTCACCATGCCAAGCATCACCTTCACCATACCAAGCATCACCTTCACCATACCAAGCATCACCTTCACCGTACCAAGCATCACCTTCACCGTAGCAAGCATCACCTTCACCGTAGCAAGCATCACCTTCACCGTAGCAAGCATCACCTTCACCGTACCAAGCATCACCTTCACCGTACCAAGCATCACCTTCACCGTACCAAGCATCACCTTCACCGTACCAAGCATCACCTTCACCGTACCAAGCATCACCTTCACCTTACCAAGCATCACCTTCACCATACCAAGCATCACCTTCACCATACCAAGCATCACCTTCGCCATACCAAGCATCACCTTCGCCATACCAAGCATCACCTTCACCATACCAAGCATCACCTTCACCATAGCAAGCATCACCTCCACCATACCAAGCATCACCTCCACCATAGCAAGCATCACCTTCACCATACCAAGCATCACCTTCACCATACCAAGCATCTCCTTCACCATACCAAGCATCACCTTCACCATACCAAGCATTACCTTCACCATAGCAAGCATCACCTTCATCATAGCAAGCATCACCTCCACCATAGCAAGCATCACCTCCACCATAGCAAGCATCACCTCCACCATAGGAAGCATCAACTTCACCATAGCAAGCATCACCTCCACCATAGCAAGCATCACCTCCACCCTAGCAAGCATCACCTCCACCATAGCAAGCATCACCTCCACCATAGCAAGCATCACCTCCACCATAGCAAGCATCACCTCCACCATAGCAAGCATCACCTTCACCATACCAAGCATCACCTTCACCATAACAAGCATCACCTTCACCATACCAAGCATCACCTTCACCATACCAAGCATCACCTTCACCATACCAAGCATCACCTTCACCATACCAAGCATCACCTTCACCATACCAAGCATCACCTTCACCATACCAAGCATCACCTTCACCATACCAAGCATCACCTTCACCATACCAAGCATCACCTTCACCATACCAAGCATCACCTTCACCATACCAAGCATCACCTTCACCATAGCAAGCATCACCTTCACCATAGCAAGCATCACCTTCACCATAGCAAGCATCACCTTCACCATAGCAAGCATCACCTTCACCATAGCAAGCATCACCTTCACCATGCCAAGCATCACCTTCACCATGCCAAGCATCACCTTCACCATGCCAAGCATCACCTTCACCATACCAAGCATCACCTTCACCATACCAAGCATCACCTTCACCATACCAAGCATCACCTTCACCATACCAAGCATCACCTTCACCATACCAAGCATCACCTTCACCATACCAAGCATCACCTTCACCATACCAAGCATCACCTTCACCATACCAAGCATCACCTTCACCATAGCAAGCATCACCTTCACCATAGCAAGCATCACCTTCACCATACCAAGCATCACCTTCACCATAGCAAGCATCACCTTCACCATAGCAAGCATCACCTTCACCATAGCAAGCATCACCTTCACCATAGCAAGCATCACCTCCACCATAGCAAGCATCACCTTCACCAAAGCAAGCATCACCTTCACCAAAGCAAGCATCACCTTCACCATAGCAAGCATCACCTTCACCATAGCAAGCATCACCTTCACCAGAGCAAGCATCACCTCGACCATAGCAAGCATCACCTCGACCATAGCAAGCATCACCTCCACCATAGCAAGCATCACCTTCACCATAGCAAGCATCACCTCCACCATAGCAAGCATCACCTCCACCATAGCAAGCATCACCTCCACCATAGCAAGCATCACCTCCACCATAGCAAGCATCACCTCCACCATAGCAAGCATCACCTCCACCATAGCAAGCATCACCTTCACCATACCAAGCATCACCTTCACCATACCAAGCATCACCTTCACCATACCAAGCATCACCTTCACCATACCAAGCATCGCCTTCACCATAGCAAGCATCGCCTTCACCATACCAAGCATCGCCTTCACCATACCAAGCATCGCCTTCACCATACCAAGCATCGCCTTCACCATAGCAAGCATCGCCTTCACCATAGCAAGCATCGCCTTCACCATAGCAAGCATCGCCTTCACCATAGCAAGCATCGCCTTCACCATAGCAAGCATCGCCTTCACCATAGCAAGCATCACCTTCACCATAGCAAGCATCACCTTCACCGTACTAAGCATCCCCTTCACCGTACCGAGCATCACCTTCACCGTACCGAGCATCACCTTCACCGTAGCAAGCATCACCTTCACCGTACCAAGCATCACCTTCACCGTACCAAGCATCACCTTCACCGTACCAAGCATCACCTTCACCGTACCAAGCATCACCTTCACCGTACCAAGCATCACCTTCACCGTACCAAGCATCACCTTCACCGTACCAAGTATCACCTTCACCGTACCAAGTATCACCTTCACCGTACCAAGTATCACCTTCACCGTACCAAGTATCACCTTCACCGTACCAAGTATCACCTTCACCGTACCAAGTATCACCTTCACCGTACCAAGCATCACCTTCACCGTACCAAGCATCACCTTCACCGTACCAAGCATCACCTTCACCATACCAAGCATCACCTTCACCGTACCAAGCATCACCTTCACCATAGCAAGCATCACCTCCACCATAGCAAGCATCACCTCCACCATAGCAAGCATCACCTCCACCATAGCAAGCATCACCTTCACCATAGCAAGCATCACCTCCACCATAGCAAGCATCACCTCCACCATAGCAAGCATCACCTCCACCATAGCAAGCATCACCTCCACCATAGCAAGCATCAACTCCACCCTAGCAAGCATCACCTCCACCATAGCAAGCATCACCTTCACCATACCAAGCATCACCTTCACCATACCAAGCATCACCTTCACCGTACCAAGCATCACCTTCACCGTACCAAGTATCACCTTCACCGTACCAAGTATCACCTTCACCATACCAAGCATCACCTTCACCATAGCAAGCATCACCTCCACCATACCAAGCATCACCTCCACCATAGCAAGCATCACCTTCACCATAGCAAGCATCACCTTCACCATACCAAGCATCACCTTCACCATACCAAGCATCACCTTCACCATACCAAGCATCACCTTCACCATAGCAAGCATCACCTTCACCATAGCAAGCATCACCTCCACCATAGCAAGCATCACCTCCACCATAGCAAGCATCACCTCCACCATAGCAAGCATCACCTTCACCATAGCAAGCATCACCTCCACCATAGCAAGCATCACCTCCACCATAGCAAGCATCACCTCCACCATAGCAAGCATCACCTCCACCATAGCAAGCATCACCTCCACCCTAGCAAGCATCACCTCCACCATAGCAAGCATCACCTTCACCATACCAAGCATCACCTTCACCATACCAAGCATCACCTTCACCATACCAAGCATCACCTTCACCATACCAAGCATCACCTTCACCATACCAAGCATCACCTTCACCATACCAAGCATCACCTTCACCATACCAAGCATCACCTTCACCATACCAAGCATCACCTTCACCATACCAAGCATCACCTTCACCATACCAAGCATCACCTTCACCATACCAAGCATCACCTTCACCATACCAAGCATCACCTTCACCATACCAAGCATCACCTTCACCATAGCAAGCATCACCTTCACCATAGCAAGCATCACCTTCACCATAGCAAGCATCACCTTCACCATAGCAAGCATCACCTTCACCATGCCAAGCATCACCTTCACCATGCCAAGCATCACCTTCACCATGCCAAGCATCACCTTCACCATACCAATCATCACCTTCACCATACCAAGCATCACCTTCACCATACCAAGCATCACCTTCACCATACCAAGCATCACCTTCACCATAGCAAGCATCACCTTCACCATAGCAAGCATCACCTTCACCATAGCAAGCATCACCTCCACCATAGCAAGCATCACCTTCACCAAAGCAAGCATCACCTTCACCAAAGCAAGCATCACCTTCACCATAGCAAGCATCGCCTTCACCATACCAAGCATCGCCTTCACCATACCAAGCATCGCCTTCACCATACCAAGCATCACCTTCACCATAGCAAGCATCACCTTCACCATACCAAGCATCACCTTCACCATAGCAAGCATCACCTTCACCAAAGCAAGCATCACCTTCACCATAGCAAGCATCACCTTCACCATAGCAAGCATCACCTTCACCATAGCAAGCATCACCTTCACCATAGCAAGCATCACCTTCACCATAGCAAGCATCACCTTCACCATAGCAAGCATCACCTTCACCATAGCAAGCATCACCTCCACCATAGCAAGCATCACCTCCACCATAGCAAGCATCACCTCCATAAATAGCAAGCATCACCTCCACCATAGCAAGCATCACCTCCACCATAGCAAGCATCACCTCCACCATAGCAAGCATCACCTCCACCATAGCAAGCATCACCTCCACCATAGCAAGCATCACCTCCACCATACCAAGCATCACCTTCACCATACCAAGCATCACCTTCACCATACCAAGCATCACCTTCACCATACCAAGCATCACCTTCACCATACCAAGCATCACCTTCACCATACCAAGCATCACCTTCACCATACCAAGCATCACCTTCACCATACCAAGCATCACCTTCACCATACCAAGCAACACCTTCACCATACCAAGCATCACCTTCACCATACCAAGCAACACCTTCACCATACCAAGCATCACCTTCACCATACCAAGCATCACCTTCACCATACCAAGCATCACCTTCACCATACCAAGCATCACCTTCACCATACCAAGCATCACCTTCACCATACCAAGCATCACCTTCACCATACCAAGCATCACCTTCACCATACCAAGCATCACCTTCACCATACCAAGCATCACCTTCACCATAGCAAGCATCACCTTCACCATAGCAAGCATCACCTTCACCATAGCAAGCATCACCTTCACCATACCAAGCATCACCTTCACCATAGCAAGCATCACCTTCACCATAGCAAGCATCACCTTCACCATAGCAAGCATCACCTTCACCATAGCAAGCATCACCTCCACCATAGCAAGCATCACCTTCACCAAAGCAAGCATCACCTTCACCAAAGCAAGCATCACCTTCACCATAGCAAGCATCACCTTCACCATAGCAAGCATCACCTTCACCATAGCAAGCATCACCTCGACCATAGCAAGCATCACCTCGACCATAGCAAGCATCACCTCCACCATAGCAAGCATCACCTTCACCATAGCAAGCATCACCTCCACCATAGCAAGCATCACCTCCACCATAGCAAGCATCACCTCCACCATAGCAAGCATCACCTCCACCATAGCAAGCATCACCTCCACCATAGCAAGCATCACCTCCACCATAGCAAGCATCACCTCCACCATACCAAGCATCACCTTCACCATACCAAGCATCACCTTCACCATACCAAGCATCACCTTCACCATACCAAGCATCACCTTCACCATACCAAGCATCACCTTCACCATACCAAGCATCACCTTCACCATACCAAGCATCACCTCCACCATACCAAGCATCACCTTCACCATACCAAGCATCACCTTCACCATACCAAGCATCACCTTCACCATACCAAGCATCACCTTCACCATACCAAGCATCACCTTCACCATACCAAGCATCACCTTCACCATACCAAGCATCACCTTCACCATACCAAGCAACACCTTCACCATACCAAGCATCACCTTCACCATACCAAGCATCACCTTCACCATACCAAGCATCACCTTCACCATACCAAGCATCACCTTCACCATACCAAGCATCACCTTCACCATACCAAGCATCACCTTCACCATACCAAGCATCACCTTCACCATACCAAGCATCACCTTCACCATAGCAAGCATCACCTTCACCATAGCAAGCATCACCTTCACCATAGCAAGCATCACCTTCACCATAGCAAGCATCACCTTCACCGTAGCAAGCATCACCTTCACCGTAGCAAGCATCACCTTCACCGTAGCAAGCATCACCTTCACCATAGCAAGCATCACCTTCACCATAGCAAGCATCACCTTCACCGTAGCAAGCATCACCTTCACCGTAGCAAGCATCACCTTCACCGTAGCAAGCATCACCTTCACCGTAGCAAGCATCACCTTCACCATAGCAAGCATCACCTTCACCGTAGCAAGCATCACCTTCACCGTAGCAAGCATCACCTTCACCGTAGCAAGCATCACCTTCACCATAGCAAGCATCACCTTCACCGTACCAAGCATCACCTTCACCGTACCAAGCATCACCTTCACCGTACCAAGCATCACCTTCACCGTACCAAGCATCACCTTCACCGTACCAAGCATCACCTTCACCGTACCAAGTATCACCTTCACCGTACCAAGTATCACCTTCACCGTACCAAGTATCACCTTCACCGTACCAAGCATCACCTTCACCGTACCAAGCATCACCTTCACCGTACCAAGCATCACCTTCACCATAGCAAGCATCACCTTCACCATACCAAGCATCACCTTCACCATACCAAGCATCACCTTCACCATACCAAGCACCACCTTCACCATACCAAGCACCACCTTCACCATGCCAAGCATCACCTTCACCATGCCAAGCATCACCTTCACCATGCCAAGCATCACCTTCACCATACCAAGCATCACCTTCACCATACCAAGCATCACCTTCACCGTACCAAGCATCACCTTCACCGTAGCAAGCATCACCTTCACCGTAGCAAGCATCACCTTCACCGTACCAAGCATCACCTTCACCGTACCAAGCATCACCTTCACCGTACCAAGCATCACCTTCACCGTACCAAGCATCACCTTCACCGTACCAAGCATCACCTTCACCGTACCAAGCATCACCTTCACCTTACCAAGCATCACCTTCACCATACCAAGCATCACCTTCACCATACCAAGCATCACCTTCGCCATACCAAGCATCACCTTCGCCATACCAAGCATCACCTTCACCATACCAAGCATCACCTTCACCATAGCAAGCATCACCTCCACCATACCAAGCATCACCTCCACCATAGCAAGCATCACCTTCACCATACCAAGCATCACCTTCACCATACCAAGCATCACCTTCACCATACCAAGCATCACCTTCACCATACCAAGCATTACCTTCACCATAGCAAGCATCACCTTCATCATAGCAAGCATCACCTCCACCATAGCAAGCATCACCTCCACCATAGCAAGCATCACCTCCACCATAGCAAGCATCAGCTTCACCATAGCAAGCATCACCTCCACCATAGCAAGCATCACCTCCACCCTAGCAAGCATCACCTCCACCATAGCAAGCATCACCTCCACCATAGCAAGCATCACCTCCACCATAGCAAGCATCACCTCCACCATAGCAAGCATCACCTTCACCATACCAAGCATCACCTTCACCATACCAAGCATCACCTTCACCATACCAAGCATCACCTTCACCATACCAAGCATCACCTTCACCATACCAAGCATCACCTTCACCATACCAAGCATCACCTTCACCATACCAAGCATCACCTTCACCATACCAAGCATCACCTTCACCATACCAAGCATCACCTTCACCATACCAAGCATCACCTTCACCATACCAAGCATCACCTTCACCATACCAAGCATCACCTTCACCATACCAAGCATCACCTTCACCATAGCAAGCATCACCTTCACCATAGCAAGCATCACCTTCACCATAGCAAGCATCACCTTCACCATAGCAAGCATCACCTTCACCATGCCAAGCATCACCTTCACCATGCCAAGCATCACCTTCACCATGCCAAGCATCACCTTCACCATACCAAGCATCACCTTCACCATACCAAGCATCACCTTCACCATACCAAGCATCACCTTCACCATACCAAGCATCACCTTCACCATACCAAGCATCACCTTCACCATACCAAGCATCACCTTCACCATACCAAGCATCACCTTCACCATACCAAGCATCACCTTCACCATAGCAAGCATCACCTTCACCATAGCAAGCATCACCTTCACCATACCAAGCATCACCTTCACCATAGCAAGCATCACCTTCACCATAGCAAGCATCACCTTCACCATAGCAAGCATCACCTTCACCATAGCAAGCATCACCTCCACCATAGCAAGCATCACCTTCACCAAAGCAAGCATCACCTTCACCAAAGCAAGCATCACCTTCACCATAGCAAGCATCACCTTCACCATAGCAAGCATCACCTTCACCAGAGCAAGCATCACCTCGACCATAGCAAGCATCACCTCGACCATAGCAAGCATCACCTCCACCATAGCAAGCATCACCTTCACCATAGCAAGCATCACCTCCACCATAGCAAGCATCACCTCCACAATAGCAAGCATCACCTCCACCATAGCAAGCATCACCTCCACCATAGCAAGCATCACCTCCACCATAGCAAGCATCACCTCCACCATAGCAAGCATCACCTTCACCATACCAAGCATCACCTTCACCATACCAAGCATCACCTTCACCATACCAAGCATCACCTTCACCATACCAAGCATCGCCTTCACCATAGCAAGCATCGCCTTCACCATACCAAGCATCGCCTTCACCATACCAAGCATCGCCTTCACCATACCAAGCATCGCCTTCACCATAGCAAGCATCGCCTTCACCATAGCAAGCATCGCCTTCACCATAGCAAGCATCGCCTTCACCATAGCAAGCATCGCCTTCACCATAGCAAGCATCGCCTTCACCATAGCAAGCATCACCTTCACCATAGCAAGCATCACCTTCACCGTACCAAGCATCCCCTTCACCGTACCGAGCATCACCTTCACCGTACCGAGCATCACCTTCACCGTAGCAAGCATCACCTTCACCGTACCAAGCATCACCTTCACCGTACCAAGCATCACCTTCACCGTACCAAGCATCACCTTCACCGTACCAAGCATCACCTTCACCGTACCAAGCATCACCTTCACCGTACCAAGCATCACCTTCACCGTACCAAGCATCACCTTCACCGTACCAAGTATCACCTTCACCGTACCAAGTATCACCTTCACCGTACCAAGTATCACCTTCACCGTACCAAGTATCACCTTCACCGTACCAAGTATCACCTTCACCGTACCAAGCATCACCTTCACCGTACCAAGCATCACCTTCACCGTACCAAGCATCACCTTCACCATACCAAGCATCACCTTCACCATACCAAGCATCACCTTCACCATAGCAAGCATCACCTCCACCATAGCAAGCATCACCTCCACCATAGCAAGCATCACCTCCACCATAGCAAGCATCACCTTCACCATAGCAAGCATCACCTCCACCATAGCAAGCATCACCTCCACCATAGCAAGCATCACCTCCACCATAGCAAGCATCACCTCCACCATAGCAAGCATCACCTCCACCCTAGCAAGCATCACCTCCACCATAGCAAGCATCACCTTCACCATACCAAGCATCACCTTCACCATACCAAGCATCACCTTCACCGTACCAAGCATCACCTTCACCGTACCAAGTATCACCTTCACCGTACCAAGTATCACCTTCACCATACCAAGCATCACCTTCACCATAGCAAGCATCACCTCCACCATACCAAGCATCACCTCCACCATAGCAAGCATCACCTTCACCATAGCAAGCATCACCTTCACCATACCAAGCATCACCTTCACCATACCAAGCATCACCTTCACCATACCAAGCATCACCTTCACCATAGCAAGCATCACCTTCACCATAGCAAGCATCACCTCCACCATAGCAAGCATCACCTCCACCATAGCAAGCATCACCTCCACCATAGCAAGCATCACCTTCACCATAGCAAGCATCACCTCCACCATAGCAAGCATCACCTCCACCATAGCAAGCATCACCTCCACCATAGCAAGCATCACCTCCACCATAGCAAGCATCACCTCCACCCTAGCAAGCATCACCTCCACCATAGCAAGCATCACCTTCACCATACCAAGCATCACCTTCACCATACCAAGCATCACCTTCACCATACCAAGCATCACCTTCACCATACCAAGCATCACCTTCACCATACCAAGCATCACCTTCACCATACCAAGCATCACCTTCACCATACCAAGCATCACCTTCACCATACCAAGCATCACCTTCACCATACCAAGCATCACCTTCACCATACCAAGCATCACCTTCACCATACCAAGCATCACCTTCACCATACCAAGCATCACCTTCACCATAGCAAGCATCACCTTCACCATAGCAAGCATCACCTTCACCATAGCAAGCATCACCTTCACCATAGCAAGCATCACCTTCACCATGCCAAGCATCACCTTCACCATGCCAAGCATCACCTTCACCATGCCAAGCATCACCTTCACCATACCAATCATCACCTTCACCATACCAAGCATCACCTTCACCATACCAAGCATCACCTTCACCATACCAAGCATCACCTTCACCATAGCAAGCATCACCTTCACCATAGCAAGCATCACCTTCACCATAGCAAGCATCACCTTCACCATACCAAGCATCACCTTCACCATAGCAAGCATCACCTTCACCATAGCAAGCATCACCTTCACCATAGCAAGCATCACCTTCACCATAGCAAGCATCACCTCCACCATAGCAAGCAACACCTTCACCAAAGCAAGCATCACCTTCACCAAAGCAAGCATCACCTTCACCATAGCAAGCATCACCTTCACCATAGCATCACCTTCACCATAGCAAGCATCACCTCGACCATAGCAAGCATCACCTCGACCATAGCAAGCATCACCTCCACCATAGCAAGCATCACCTCCACCATAGCAAGCATCACCTCCACCATAGCAAGCATCACCTCCACCATACCAAGCATCACCTTCACCATACCAAGCATCACCTTCACCATACCAAGCATCACCTTCACGATACCAAGCATCACCTTCACCATACCAAGCATCACCTTCACCATACCAAGCATCGCCTTCACCATACCAAGCATCGCCTTCACCATACCAAGCATCGCCTTCACCATACCAAGCATCGCCTTCACCATACCAAGCATCACCTTCACCATAGCAAGCATCACCTTCACCATACCAAGCATCACCTTCACCATAGCAAGCATCACCTTCACCAAAGCAAGCATCACCTTCACCATAGCAAGCATCACCTTCACCATAGCAAGCATCACCTTCACCATAGCAAGCATCACCTTCACCATAGCAAGCATCACCTTCACCATAGCAAGCATCACCTTCACCATAGCAAGCATCACCTTCACCATAGCAAGCATCACCTCCACCATAGCAAGCATCACCTCCACCATAGCAAGCATCACCTCCATAAATAGCAAGCATCACCTCCATAAATAGCAAGCATCACCTCCACCATAGCAAGCATCACCTCCACCATAGCAAGCATCACCTCCACCATAGCAAGCATCACCTCCACCATAGCAAGCATCACCTCCACCATAGCAAGCATCACCTCCACCATACCAAGCATCACCTTCACCATACCAAGCATCACCTTCACCATACCAAGCATCACCTTCACCATACCAAGCATCACCTTCACCATACCAAGCATCACCTTCACCATACCAAGCATCACCTTCACCATACCAAGCATCACCTTCACCATACCAAGCATCACCTTCACCATACCAAGCAACACCTTCACCATACCAAGCATCACCTTCACCATACCAAGCAACACCTTCACCATACCAAGCATCACCTTCACCATACCAAGCATCACCTTCACCATACCAAGCGTCACCTTCACCATACCAAGCATCACCTTCACCATACCAAGCATCACCTTCACCATACCAAGCATCACCTTCACCATACCAAGCATCACCTTCACCATACCAAGCATCACCTTCACCATACCAAGCATCACCTTCACCATAGCAAGCATCACCTTCACCATAGCAAGCATCACCTTCACCATAGCAAGCATCACCTTCACCATAGCAAGCATCACCTTCACCGTAGCAAGCATCACCTTCACCGTAGCAAGCATCACCTTCACCGTAGCAAGCATCACCTTCACCGTAGCAAGCATCACCTTCACCGTAGCAAGCATCACCTTCACCGTAGCAAGCATCACCTTCACCGTAGCAAGCATCACCTTCACCATAGCAAGCAGCACCTTCACCGTACCAAGCATCACCTTCACCGTACCAACCATCACCTTCACCGTACCAAGCATCACCTTCACCGTACCAAGCATCACCTTCACCGTACCAAGTATCACCTTCACCGTACCAAGTATCACCTTCACCGTACCAAGTATCACCTTCACCGTACCAAGTATCACCTTCACCGTACCAAGCATCACCTTCACCGTACCAAGCATCACCTTCACCATAGCAAACATCACCTCCACCATAGCAAGCATCACCTCCACCATAGCAAGCATCACCTTCACCATACCAAGCATCACCTTCACCATACCAAGCACCACCTTCACCATACCAAGCACCACCTTCACCATACCAAGCACCACCTTCACCATGCCAAGCATCACCTTCACCATGCCAAGCATCACCTTCACCATGCCAAGCATCACCTTCACCATACCAAGCATCACCTTCACCATACCAAGCATCACCTTCACCGTAGCAAGCATCACCTTCACCGTAGCAAGCATCACCTTCACCGTACCAAGCATCACCTTCACCGTACCAAGCATCACCTTCACCGTACCAAGCATCACCTTCACCGTACCAAGCATCACCTTCACCGTACCAAGCATCACCTTCACCGTACCAAGCATCACCTTCACCATACCAAGCATCACCTTCACCATACCAAGCATCACCTTCACCATACCAAGCATCACCTTCACCATACCAAGCATCACCTTCACCATACCAAGCATCACCTTCACCATAGCAAGCATCACCTCCACCATACCAAGCATCACCTCCACCATACCAAGCATCACCTCCACCATAGCAAGCATCACCTTCACCATACCAAGCATCACCTTCACCATACCAAGCATCACCTTCACCATACCAAGCATCACCTTCACCATACCAAGCATCACCTTCACCATAGCAAGCATCACCTCCACCATAGCAAGCATCACCTCCACCATAGCAAGCATCACCTCCACCATAGCAAGCATCACCTCCACCATAGCAAGCATCACCTTCACCATAGCAAGCATCACCTCCACCATAGCAAGCATCACCTCCACCCTAGCAAGCATGACCTCCACCATAGCAAGCATCACCTCCACCATAGCAAGCATCACCTCCACCATAGCAAGCATCACCTCCACCATAGCAAGCATCACCTTCACCATACCAAGCATCACCTTCACCATACCAAGCATCACCTTCACCATACCAAGCAACACCTTCACCATACCAAGCATCACCTTCACCATACCAAGCAACACCTTCACCATACCAAGCATCACCTTCACCATACCAAGCATCACCTTCACCATACCAAGCATCACCTTCACCATACCAAGCATCACCTTCACCATACCAAGCATCACCTTCACCATACCAAGCATCACCTTCACCATACCAAGCATCACCTTCACCATAGCAAGCATCACCTTCACCATAGCAAGCATCACCTTCACCATAGCAAGCATCACCTTCACCGTACCAAGCATCACCTTCACCGTACCAAGCATCACCTTCACCGTACCAAGCATCACCTTCACCGTACCAAGCATCACCTTCACCATACCAAGCATCACCTTCACCATACCAAGCATCACCTTCACCATACCAAGCATCACCTTCACCATACCAAGCATCACCTTCACCATACCAAGCATCACCTTCACCATAGCAAGCATCACCTCCACCATACCAAGCATCACCTCCACCATAGCAAGCATCACCTTCACCATAGCAAGCATCACCTCCACCATAGCAAGCATCACCTTCACCATACCAAGCATCACCTTCACCATACCAAGCATCACCTTCACCATACCAAGCATCACCTTCACCATACCAAGCATCACCTTCACCATACCAAGCATCACCTTCACCATACCAAGCATCACCTTCACCACACCAAGCATCACCTTCACCATACCAAGCATCACCTTCACCATACCAAGCATCACCTTCACCATAGCAAGCATCACCTTCACCATAGCAAGCATCACCTTCACCATAGCAAGCATCACCTTCACCATAGCAAGCATCACCTTCACCATAGCAAGCATCACCTTCACCATAGCAAGCATCACCTTCACCATAGCAAGCATCACCTTCACCATGCCAAGCATCACCTTCACCATGCCAAGCATCACCTTCACCATGCCAAGCATCACCTTCACCATACCAAGCATCACCTTCACCATAGCAAGCATCACCTTCACCATAGCAAGCATCACCTTCACCATAGCAAGCATCACCTTCACCATACCAAGCATCACCTTCACCATAGCAAGCATCACCTTCACCATAGCAAGCATCACCTTCACCATAGCAAGCATCACCTTCACCATAGCAAGCATCACCTCCACCATAGCAAGCATCACCTTCACCAAAGCAAGCATCACCTTCACCAAAGCAAGCATCACCTTCACCATAGCAAGCATCACCTTCACCATAGCAAGCATCACCTTCACCATAGCAAGCATCACCTCGACCATAGCAAGCATCACCTCCACCATAGCAAGCATCACCTTCACCATAGCAAGCATCACCTCCACCATAGCAAGCATCACCTCCACCATAGCAAGCATCACCTTCACCATACCAAGCATCACCTTCACCATAGCAAGCATCACCTTCACCATAGCAAGCATCACCTTCACCATAGCAAGCATCACCTTCACCATAGCAAGCATCACCTCCACCATAGCAAGCATCACCTTCACCAAAGCAAGCATCACCTTCACCAAAGCAAGCATCACCTTCACCATAGCAAGCATCACCTTCACCATAGCAAGCATCACCTTCACCATAGCAAGCATCACCTCGACCATAGCAAGCATCACCTCGACCATAGCAAGCATCACCTCCACCATAGCAAGCATCACCTTCACCATAGCAAGCATCACCTCCACCATAGCAAGCATCACCTCCACCATAGCAAGCATCACCTCCACCATAGCAAGCATCACCTCCACCATAGCAAGCATCACCTCCACCATAGCAAGCATCACCTCCACCATAGCAAGCATCACCTCCACCATACCAAGCATCACCTTCACCATACCAAGCATCACCTTCACCATACCAAGCATCACCTTCACCATACCAAGCATCACCTTCACCATACCAAGCATCACCTTCACCATACCAAGCATCACCTTCACCATACCAAGCATCACCTTCACCATACCAAGCATCACCTTCACCATACCAAGCATCACCTTCACCATACCAAGCATCACCTTCACCATACCAAGCATCACCTTCACCATACCAAGCATCACCTTCACCATACCAAGCATCACCTTCACCATACCAAGCAACACCTTCACCATACCAAGCATCACCTTCACCATACCAAGCATCACCTTCACCATACCAAGCATCACCTTCACCATACCAAGCATCACCTTCACCATACCAAGCATCACCTTCACCATACCAAGCATCACCTTCACCATACCAAGCATCACCTTCACCATACCAAGCATCACCTTCACCATACCAAGCATCACCTTCACCATACCAAGCATCACCTTCACCATAGCAAGCATCACCTTCACCATAGCAAGCATCACCTTCACCATAGCAAGCATCACCTTCACCATAGCAAGCATCACCTTCACCGTAGCAAGCATCACCTTCACCGTAGCAAGCATCACCTTCACCGTAGCAAGCATCACCTTCACCATAGCAAGCATCACCTTCACCATAGCACGCATCACCTTCACCGTAGCAAGCATCACCTTCACCGTAGCAAGCATCACCTTCACCGTAGCAAGCATCACCTTCACCGTAGCAAGCATCACCTTCACCATAGCAAGCATCACCTTCACCGTAGCAAGCATCACCTTCACCGTAGCAAGCA
This sequence comes from Amblyomma mixtum, assembly GCF_055824585.1. NCBI lineage: Eukaryota > Metazoa > Arthropoda > Arachnida > Ixodida > Ixodidae > Amblyomma > Amblyomma mixtum. Next base: position 60,516 of record NW_028317684.1, read on the forward strand.
TCACCTTCACCATAGCAAGCATCACCTTCACCGTACCAAGCATCACCTTCACCGTACCAAGCATCACCTTCACCGTACCAAGCATCACCTTCACCGTACCAAGCATCACCTTCAGCGTACCAAGCATCACCTTCACCGTACCAAGTATCACCTTCACCGTACCAAGTATCACCTTCACCGTACCAAGTATCACCTTCACCGTACCAAGTATCACCTTCACCGTACCAAGTATCACCTTCACCGTACCAAGTATCACCTTCACCATACCAAGCATCACCTTCACCGTACCAAGCATCACCTTCACCGTACCAAGCACCACCTTCACCATAGCAAGCATCACCTTCACCATACCAAGCATCACCTTCACCATACCAAGCATCACCTTCACCATACCAAGCACCACCTTCACCATACCAAGCACCACCTTCACCATGCCAAGCATCACCTTCACCATGCCAAGCATCACCTTCACCATGCCAAGCATCACCTTCACCATACCAAGCATCACCTTCACCATACCAAGCATCACCTTCACCATACCAAGCATCACCTTCACCGTAGCAAGCATCACCTTCACCGTAGCAAGCATCACCTTCACCGTAGCAAGCATCACCTTCACCGTACCAAGCATCACCTTCACCGTACCAAGCATCACCTTCACCGTACCAAGCATCACCTTCACCGTACCAAGCATCACCTTCACCGTACCAAGCATCACCTTCACCTTACCAAGCATCACCTTCACCATACCAAGCATCACCTTCACCATACCAAGCATCACCTTCACCATACCAAGCATCACCTTCGCCATACCAAGCATCACCTTCACCATACCAAGCATCACCTTCACCATAGCAAGCATCACCTCCACCATACCAAGCATCACCTCCACCATAGCAAGCATCACCTTCACCATACCAAGCATCACCTTCACCATACCAAGCATCACCTTCACCATACCAAGCATCACCTTCACCATACCAAGCATTACCTTCACCATAGCAAGCATCACCTTCATCATAGCAAGCATCACCTCCACCATAGCAAGCATCACCTCCACCATAGCAAGCATCACCTCCACCATAGCAAGCATCACCTTCACCATAGCAAGCATCACCTCCACCATAGCAAGCATCACCTCCACCCTAGCAAGCATCACCTCCACCATAGCAAGCATCACCTCCACCATAGCAAGCATCACCTCCACCATAGCAAGCATCACCTCCACCATAGCAAGCATCACCTTCACCATACCAAGCATCACCTTCACCATACCAAGCATCACCTTCACCATACCAAGCATCACCTTCACCATACCAAGCATCACCTTCACCATACCAAGCATCACCTTCACCATACCAAGCATCACCTTCACCATACCAAGCATCACCTTCACCATACCAAGCATCACCTTCACCATACCAAGCATCACCTTCACCATACCAAGCATCACCTTCACCATACCAAGCATCACCTTCACCATACCAAGCATCACCTTCACCATACCAAGCATCACCTTCACCATAGCAAGCATCACCTTCACCATAGCAAGCATCACCTTCACCATAGCAAGCATCACCTTCACCATAGCAAGCATCACCTTCACCATAGCAAGCATCACCTTCACCATGCCAAGCATCACCTTCACCATGCCAAGCATCACCTTCACCATGCCAAGCATCACCTTCACCATACCAAGCATCACCTTCACCATACCAAGCATCACCTTCACCATACCAAGCATCACCTTCACCATACCAAGCATCACCTTCACCATACCAAGCATCACCTTCACCATACCAAGCATCACCTTCACCATACCAAGCATCACCTTCACCATACCAAGCATCACCTTCACCATAGCAAGCATCACCTTCACCATAGCAAGCATCACCTTCACCATACCAAGCATCACCTTCACCATAGCAAGCATCACCTTCACCATAGCAAGCATCACCTTCACCATAGCAAGCATCACCTTCACCATAGCAAGCATCACCTCCACCATAGCAAGCATCACCTTCACCAAAGCAAGCATCACCTTCACCAAAGCAAGCATCACCTTCACCATAGCAAGCATCACCTTCACCATAGCAAGCATCACCTTCACCAGAGCAAGCATCACCTCGACCATAGCAAGCATCACCTCGACCATAGCAAGCATCACCTTCACCATAGCAAGCATCACCTCCACCATAGCAAGCATCACCTCCACCATAGCAAGCATCACCTCCACCATAGCAAGCATCACCTCCACCATAGCAAGCATCACCTCCACCATAGCAAGCATCACCTCCACCATAGCAAGCATCACCTTCACCATACCAAGCATCACCTTCACCATACCAAGCATCACCTTCACCATACCAAGCATCACCTTCACCATACCAAGCATCGCCTTCACCATAGCAAGCATCGCCTTCACCATACCAAGCATCGCCTTCACCATACCAAGCATCGCCTTCACCATACCAAGCATCGCCTTCACCATAGCAAGCATCGCCTTCACCATAGCAAGCATCGCCTTCACCATAGCAAGCATCGCCTTCACCATAGCAAGCATCGCCTTCACCATAGCAAGCATCGCCTTCACCATAGCAAGCATCACCTTCACCGTACCAAGCATCACCTTCACCGTACCGAGCATCACCTTCACCGTACCGAGCATCACCTTCACCGTAGCAAGCATCACCTTCACCGTAGCAAGCATCACCTTCACCGTACCAAGCATCACCTTCACCGTACCAAGCATCACCTTCACCGTACCAAGCATCACCTTCACCGTACCAAGCATCACCTTCACCGTACCAAGCATCACCTTCACCGTACCAAGCATCACCTTCACCGTACCAAGCATCACCTTCACCGTACCAAGTATCACCTTCACCGTACCAAGTATCACCTTCACCGTACCAAGTATCACCTTCACCGTACCAAGTATCACCTTCACCGTACCAAGTATCACCTTCACCGTACCAAGCATCACCTTCACCGTACCAAGCATCACCTTCACCATACCAAGCATCACCTTCACCATACCAAGCATCACCTTCACCATACCAAGCATCACCTTCACCATAGCAAGCATCACCTTCACCATAGCAAGCATCACCTTCACCGTACCAAGCATCACCTTCACCGTACCAAGCATCACCTTCACCATACCAAGCATCACCTTCACCATACCAAGCATAACCTTCACCATACCAAGAAACACCTTCACCATACCAAGCATCACCTTCACCATACCAAGCAACACCTTCACCATACCAAGCATCACCTTCACCATACCAAGCATCACCTTCACCATACCAAGCATCACCTTCACCATACCAAGCATCACCTTCACCATACCAAGCATCACCTTCACCATACCAAGCATCACCTTCACCATACCAAGCATCACCTTCACCATACCAAGCATCACCTTCACCATACCAAGCATCACCTTCACCATACCAAGCATCACCTTCACCATACCAAGCATCACCTTCACCATACCAAGGATCACCTTCACCATACCAAGCATCACCTTCACCATACCAAGCATCACCTTCACCATAGCAAGCATCACCTTCACCATAGCAAGCATCACCTTCACCATAGCAAGCATCACCTTCACCATACCAAGCATCACCTTCACCATACCAAGCATCACCTTCACCATACCAAGCATCACCTTCACCATACCAAGCATCACCTTCACCATACCAAGCATCACCTTCACCATACCAAGCATCACCTTCACCATAGCAAGCATCACCTTCACCATAGCAAGCATCACCTTCACCATAGCAAGCATCACCTTCACCATAGCAAGCATCACCTTCACCATGCCAAGCATCACCTTCACCATGCCAAGCATCACCTTCACCATGCCAAGCATCACCTTCACCATACCAATCATCACCTTCACCATACCAAGCATCACCTTCACCATACCAAGCATCACCTTCACCATACCAAGCATCACCTTCACCATAGCAAGCATCACCTTCACCATAGCAAGCATCACCTTCACCATAGCAAGCATCACCTTCACCATACCAAGCATCACCTTCACCATAGCAAGCATCACCTTCACCATAGCAAGCATCACCTTCACCATAGCAAGCATCACCTTCACCATAGCAAGCATCACCTCCACCATAGCAAGCAACACCTTCACCAAAGCAAGCATCACCTTCACCAAAGCAAGCATCACCTTCACCATAGCAAGCATCACCTTCACCATAGCAAGCATCACCTTCACCATAGCAAGCATCACCTCGACCATAGCAAGCATCACCTCGACCATAGCAAGCATCACCTCCACCATAGCAAGCATCACCTCCACCATAGCAAGCATCACCTCCACCATAGCAAGCATCACCTCCACCATACCAAGCATCACCTTCACCATACCAAGCATCACCTTCACCATACCAAGCATCACCTTCACGATACCAAGCATCACCTTCACCATACCAAGCATCACCTTCACCATACCAAGCATCGCCTTCACCATACCAAGCATCGCCTTCACCATACCAAGCATCGCCTTCACCATACCAAGCATCGCCTTCACCATACCAAGCATCACCTTCACCATAGCAAGCATCACCTTCACCATACCAAGCATCACCTTCACCATAGCAAGCATCACCTTCACCAAAGCAAGCATCACCTTCACCATAGCAAGCATCACCTTCACCATAGCAAGCATCACCTTCACCATAGCAAGCATCACCTTCACCATAGCAAGCATCACCTTCACCATAGCAAGCATCACCTTCACCATAGCAAGCATCACCTCCACCATAGCAAGCATCACCTCCACCATAGCAAGCATCACCTCCATAAATAGCAAGCATCACCTCCATAAATAGCAAGCATCACCTCCACCATAGCAAGCATCACCTCCACCATAGCAAGCATCACCTCCACCATAGCAAGCATCACCTCCACCATAGCAAGCATCACCTCCACCATAGCAAGCATCACCTCCACCATAGCAAGCATCACCTCCACCATACCAAGCATCACCTTCACCATACCAAGCATCACCTTCACCATACCAAGCATCACCTTCACCATACCAAGCATCACCTTCACCATACCAAGCATCACCTTCACCATACCAAGCATCACCTTCACCATACCAAGCATCACCTTCACCATACCAAGCATCACCTTCACCATACCAAGCAACACCTTCACCATACCAAGCATCACCTTCACCATACCAAGCAACACCTTCACCATACCAAGCATCACCTTCACCATACCAAGCATCACCTTCACCATACCAAGCATCACCTTCACCATACCAAGCATCACCTTCACCATACCAAGCATCACCTTCACCATACCAAGCATCACCTTCACCATACCAAGCATCACCTTCACCATACCAAGCATCACCTTCACCATACCAAGCATCACCTTCACCATAGCAAGCATCACCTTCACCATAGCAAGCATCACCTTCACCATAGCAAGCATCACCTTCACCGTAGCAAGCATCACCTTCACCGTAGCAAGCATCACCTTCACCGTAGCAAGCATCACCTTCACCGTAGCAAGCATCACCTTCACCGTAGCAAGCATCACCTTCACCGTAGCAAGCATCACCTTCACCGTAGCAAGCAGCACCTTCACCGTACCAAGCATCACACCGTACCAACCATCACCTTCACCGTACCAACCATCACCTTCACCGTACCAAGCATCACCTTCACCGTACCAAGCATCACCTTCACCGTACCAAGCATCACCTTCACCGTACCAAGTATCACCTTCACCGTACCAAGTATCACCTTCACCGTACCAAGTATCACCTTCACCGTACCAAGCATCACCTTCACCGTACCAAGCATCACCTTCACCGTACCAAACATCACCTCCACCGTACCAAGCATCACCTCCACCATAGCAAGCATCACCTTCACCATACCAAGCATCACCTTCACCATACCAAGCACCACCTTCACCATACCAAGCATCACCTTCACCATGCCAAGCACCACCTTCACCATGCCAAGCATCACCTTCACCATGCCAAGCATCACCTTCACCATGCCAAGCATCACCTTCACCATGCCAAGCATCACCTTCACCATGCCAAGCATCACCTTCACCGTAGCAAGCATCACCTTCACCGTAGCAAGCATCACCTTCACCGTACCAAGCATCACCTTCACCGTACCAAGCATCACCTTCACCGTACCAAGCATCACCTTCACCGTACCAAGCATCACCTTCACCGTACCAAGCATCACCTTCACCGTACCAAGCATCACCTTCACCGTACCAAGCATCACCTTCACCGTACCAAGCATCACCTTCACCATACCAAGCATCACCTTCACCATACCAAGCATCACCTTCACCATACCAAGCATCACCTTCACCATACCAAGCATCACCTTCACCATAGCAAGCATCACCTCCACCATACCAAGCATCACCTCCACCATACCAAGCATCACCTCCACCATAGCAAGCATCACCTTCACCATACCAAGCATCACCTTCACCATACCAAGCATCACCTTCACCATACCAAGCATCACCTTCACCATACCAAGCATCACCTTCACCATAGCAAGCATCACCTCCACCATAGCAAGCATCACCTCCACCATAGCAAGCATCACCTCCACCATAGCAAGCATCACCTCCACCATAGCAAGCATCACCTCCACCATAGCAAGCATCACCTCCACCCTAGCAAGCATGACCTCCACCATAGCAAGCATCACCTCCACCATAGCAAGCATCACCTCCACCATAGCAAGCATCACCTCCACCATAGCAAGCATCACCTTCACCATACCAAGCATCACCTTCACCATACCAAGCATCACCTTCACCATACCAAGCATCACCTTCACCATACCAAGCAACACCTTCACCATACCAAGCATCACCTTCACCATACCAAGCAACACCTTCACCATACCAAGCATCACCTTCACCATACCAAGCATCACCTTCACCATACCAAGCATCACCTTCACCATACCAAGCATCACCTTCACCATACCAAGCATCACCTTCACCATACCAAGCATCACCTTCACCATACCAAGCATCACCTTCACCATACCAAGCATCACCTTCACCATAGCAAGCATCACCTTCACCATAGCAAGCATCACCTTCACCATAGCAAGCATCACCTTCACCGTACCAAGCATCACCTTCACCGTACCAAGCATCACCTTCACCGTACCAAGCATCACCTTCACCGTACCAAGCATCACCTTCACCGTACCAAGCATCACCTTCACCGTACCAAGCATCACCTTCACCGTACCAAGCATCACCTTCACCATACCAAGCATCACCTTCACCATACCAAGCATCACCTTCACCATAGCAAGCATCACCTCCACCATACCAAGCATCACCTCCACCATAGCAAGCATCACCTTCACCATAGCAAGCATCACCTCCACCATAGCAAGCATCACCTTCACCATACCAAGCATCACCTTCACCATACCAAGCATCACCTTCACCATACCAAGCATCACCTTCACCATACCAAGCATCACCTTCACCATACCAAGCATCACCTTCACCATACCAAGCATCACCTTCACCATACCAAGCATCACCTTCACCATACCAAGCATCACCTTCACCACACCAAGCATCACCTTCACCACACCAAGCATCACCTTCACCACACCAAGCATCACCTTCACCATACCAAGCATCACCTTCACCATAGCAAGCATCACCTTCACCATAGCAAGCATCACCTTCACCATAGCAAGCATCACCTTCACCATAGCAAGCATCACCTTCACCATAGCAAGCATCACCTTCACCATAGCAAGCATCACCTTCACCATGCCAAGCATCACCTTCACCATGCCAAGCATCACCTTCACCATGCCAAGCATCACCTTCACCATGCCAAGCATCACCTTCACCATAGCAAGCATCACCTTCACCATATCAAGCATCACCTTCACCATACCAAGCATCACCTTCACCATAGCAAGCATCACCTTCACCATAGCAAGCATCACCTTCACCATAGCAAGCATCACCTTCACCATAGCAAGCATCACCTCCACCATAGCAAGCATCACCTTCACCAAAGCAAGCATCACCTTCACCAAAGCAAGCATCACCTTCACCATAGCAAGCATCACCTTCACCATAGCAAGCATCACCTTCACCATAGCAAGCATCACCTCGACCATAGCAAGCATCACCTCCACCATAGCAAGCATCACCTTCACCATAGCAAGCATCACCTCCACCATAGCAAGCATCACCTCCACCATAGCAAGCATCACCTTCACCATACCAAGCATCACCTTCACCATAGCAAGCATCACCTTCACCATAGCAAGCATCACCTTCACCATAGCAACCATCACCTTCACCATAGCAAGCATCACCTCCACCATAGCAAGCATCACCTTCACCAAAGCAAGCATCACCTTCACCAAAGCAAGCATCACCTTCACCATAGCAAGCATCACCTTCACCATAGCAAGCATCACCTTCACCATAGCAAGCATCACCTCGACCATAGCAAGCATCACCTCGACCATAGCAAGCATCACCTCCACCATAGCAAGCATCACCTTCACCATAGCAAGCATCACCTCCACCATAGCAAGCATCACCTCCACCATAGCAAGCATCACCTCCACCATAGCAAGCATCACCTCCACCATAGCAAGCATCACCTCCACCATAGCAAGCATCACCTCCACCATAGCAAGCATCACCTCCACCATAGCAAGCATCACCTCCACCATACCAAGCATCACCTTCACCATACCAAGCATCACCTTCACCATACCAAGCATCACCTTCACCATACCAAGCATCACCTTCACCATACCAAGCATCACCTTCACCATACCAAGCATCACCTTCACCATACCAAGCATCACCTTCACCATACCAAGCATCACCTTCACCATACCAAGCATCACCTTCACCATACCAAGCATCACCTTCACCATACCAAGCATCACCTTCACCATACCAAGCATCACCTTCACCATACCAAGCATCACCTTCACCATACCAAGCAACACCTTCACCATACCAAGCATCACCTTCACCATACCAAGCAACACCTTCACCATACCAAGCATCACCTTCACCATACCAAGCATCACCTTCACCATACCAAGCATCACCTTCACCATACCAAGCATCACCTTCACCATACCAAGCATCACCTTCACCATACCAAGCATCACCTTCACCATACCAAGCATCACCTTCACCATACCAAGCATCACCTTCACCATACCAAGCATCACCTTCACCATACCAAGCATCACCTTCACCATAGCAAGCATCACCTTCACCATAGCAAGCATCACCTTCACCATAGCAAGCATCACCTTCACCGTAGCAAGCATCACCTTCACCGTAGCAAGCATCACCTTCACCGTAGCAAGCATCACCTTCACCGTAGCAAGCATCACCTTCACCATAGCAAGCATCACCTTCACCATAGCACGCATCACCTTCACCGTAGCAAGCATCACCTTCACCGTAGCAAGCATCACCTTCACCGTAGCAAGCATCACCTTCACCGTAGCAAGCATCACCTTCACCGTAGCAAGCATCACCTTCACCGTAGCAAGCATCACCTTCACCGTAGCAAGCATCACCTTCACCATAGCAAGCATCACCTTCACCGTACCAAGCATCACCTTCACCGTACCAAGCATCACCTTCACCGTACCAAGCATCACCTTCACCGTACCAAGCATCACCTTCAGCGTACCAAGCATCACCTTCACCGTACCAAGTATCACCTTCACCGTACCAAGTATCACCTTCACCGTACCAAGTATCACCTTCACCGTACCAAGTATCACCTTCACCGTACCAAGTATCACCTTCACCGTACCAAGTATCACCTTCACCATACCAAGCATCACCTTCACCGTACCAAGCATCACCTTCACCGTACCAAGCATCACCTTCACCATAGCAAGCATCACCTTCACCATACCAAGCATCACCTTCACCATACCAAGCACCACCTTCACCATACCAAGCACCACCTTCACCATACCAAGCACCACCTTCACCATGCCAAGCATCACCTTCACCATGCCAAGCATCACCTTCACCATGCCAAGCATCACCTTCACCATACCAAGCATCACCTTCACCATACCAAGCATCACCTTCACCGTAGCAAGCATCACCTTCACCGTAGCAAGCATCACCTTCACCGTAGCAAGCATCACCTTCACCGTACCAAGCATCACCTTCACCGTACCAAGCATCACCTTCACCGTACCAAGCATCACCTTCACCGTACCAAGCATCACCTTCACCGTACCAAGCATCACCTTCACCTTACCAAGCATCACCTTCACCATACCAAGCATCACCTTCACCATACCAAGCATCACCTTCACCATACCAAGCATCACCTTCGCCATACCAAGCATCACCTTCACCATACCAAGCATCACCTTCACCATAGCAAGCATCACCTCCACCATACCAAGCATCACCTCCACCATAGCAAGCATCACCTTCACCATACCAAGCATCACCTTCACCATACCAAGCATTACCTTCACCATACCAAGCATCACCTTCACCATACCAAGCATCACCTCCACCATAGCAAGCATCACCTCCACCATAGCAAGCATCACCTCCACCATAGCAAGCATCACCTTCACCATAGCAAGCATCACCTCCACCATAGCAAGCATCACCTCCACCCTAGCAAGCATCACCTCCACCATAGCAAGCATCACCTCCACCATAGCAAGCATCACCTCCACCATAGCAAGCATCACCTCCACCATAGCAAGCATCACCTTCACCATACCAAGCATCACCTTCACCATACCAAGCATCACCTTCACCATACCAAGCATCACCTTCACCATACCAAGCATCACCTTCACCATACCAAGCATCACCTTCACCATACCAAGCATCACCTTCACCATACCAAGCATCACCTTCACCATACCAAGCATCACCTTCACCATACCAAGCATCACCTTCACCATACCAAGCATCACCTTCACCATACCAAGCATCACCTTCACCATACCAAGCATCACCTTCACCATACCAAGCATCACCTTCACCATAGCAAGCATCACCTTCACCATAGCAAGCATCACCTTCACCATAGCAAGCATCACCTTCACCATAGCAAGCATCACCTTCACCATAGCAAGCATCACCTTCACCATGCCAAGCATCACCTTCACCATGCCAAGCATCACCTTCACCATGCCAAGCATCACCTTCACCATACCAAGCATCACCTTCACCATACCAAGCATCACCTTCACCATACCAAGCATCACCTTCACCATACCAAGCATCACCTTCACCATACCAAGCATCACCTTCACCATACCAAGCATCACCTTCACCATACCAAGCATCACCTTCACCATACCAAGCATCACCTTCACCATACCAAGCATCACCTTCACCATACCAAGCATCACCTTCACCATAGCAAGCATCACCTTCACCATAGCAAGCATCACCTTCACCATACCAAGCATCACCTTCACCATAGCAAGCATCACCTTCACCATAGCAAGCATCACCTCCACCATAGCAAGCATCACCTTCACCATAGCAAACATCACCTCCACCATAGCAAGCATCACCTTCACCAAAGCAAGCATCACCTTCACCAAAGCAAGCATCACCTTCACCATAGCAAGCATCACCTCGACCATAGCAAGCATCACCTCGACCATAGCAAGCATCACCTCCACCATAGCAAGCATCACCTTCACCATAGCAAGCATCACCTCCACCATAGCAAGCATCACCTCCACCATAGCAAGCATCACCTCCACCATAGCAAGCATCACCTCCACCATAGCAAGCATCACCTCCACCATAGCAAGCATCACCTCCACCATAGCAAGCATCACCTCCACCATAGCAAGCATCACCTCCACCATAGCAAGCATCACCTTCACCATACCAAGCATCACCTTCACCATACCAAGCATCACCTTCACCATACCAAGCATCACCTTCACCATACCAAGCATCGCCTTCACCATAGCAATCATCGCCTTCACCATACCAAGCATCGCCTTCACCATACCAAGCATCGCCTTCACCATACCAAGCATCGCCTTCACCATAGCAAGCATCGCCTTCACCATAGCAAGCATCGCCTTCACCATAGCAAGCATCGCCTTCACCATAGCAAGCATCGCCTTCACCATAGCAAGCATCGCCTTCACCATAGCAAGCATCACCTTCACCATAGCAAGCATCACCTTCACCGTACCAAGCATCACCTTCACCGTACCGAGCATCACCTTCACCGTACCGAGCATCACCTTCACCGTAGCAAGCATCACCTTCACCGTACCAAGCATCACCTTCACCGTACCAAGCATCACCTTCACCGTACCAAGCATCACCTTCACCGTACCAAGCATCACCTTCACCGTACCAAGCATCACCTTCACCGTACCAAGCATCACCTTCACCGTACCAAGTATCACCTTCACCGTACCAAGTATCACCTTCACCGTACCAAGTATCACCTTCACCGTACCAAGCATCACCTTCACCGTACCAAGCATCACCTTCACCGTACCAAGCATCACCTTCACCGTACCAAGCATCACCTTCACCATACCAAGCATCACCTTCACCATAGCAAGCATCACCTTCACCATACCAAGCATCACCTTCACCATAGCAAGCATCACCTTCACCATAGCAAGAATCACCTTCACCGTACCAAGCATCACCTTCACCATACCAAGCATAACCTTCACCATACCAAGCATCACCTTCACCATACCAAGCATAACCTTCACCATACCAAGCAACACCTTCACCATACCAAGCATCACCTTCACCATACCAAGCAACACCTTCACCATACCAAGCATCACCTTCACCATACCAAGCATCACCTTCACCATACCAAGCATCACCTTCACCATACCAAGCATCACCTTCACCATACCAAGCATCACCTTCACCATACCAAGCATCACCTTCACCATACCAAGCATCACCTTCACCATACCAAGCATCACCTTCTCCATACCAAGGATCACCTTCACCATACCAAGCATCACCTTCACCATACCAAGCATCACCTTCACCATAGCAAGCATCACCTTCACCATAGCAAGCATCACCTTCACCATAGCAAGCATCACCTTCACCATAGCAAGCATCACCTTCACCGTAGCAAGCATCACCTTCACCGTAGCAAGCATCACCTTCACCGTAGCAAACATCACCTTCACCGTAGCAAGCATCACCTTCACCATAGCAAGCATCACCTTCACCGTACCAAGCATCACCTTCACCGTAGCAAGCATCACCTTCACCATAGCAAGCATCACCTTCACCGTACCAAGCATCACCTTCACCGTACCAAGCATCACCTTCACCGTACCAAGCATCACCTTCACCGTACCAAGCATCACCTTCACCGTACCAAGTATCACCTTCACCGTACCAAGTATCACCTTCACCGTACCAAGTATCACCTTCACCGTACCAAGTATCACCTTCACCGTACCAAGTATCACCTTCACCGTACCAAGTATCACCTTCACCGTACCAAGCATCACCCTCACCGTACCAAGCATCACCTTCACCATAGCAAACATCACCTTCACCATAGCAAGCATCACCTTCACCAAAGCAAGCATCACCTTCACCATAGCAAGCATCACCTTCACCATAGCAAGCATCACCTTCACCATAGCAAGCATCACCTTCACCATAGCAAGCATCACCTTCACCATAGCAAGCATCACCTTCACCATACCAAGCATCACCTTCACCATACCAAGCATCACCTTCACCATACCAAGCATCACCTTCACCATACCAAGCATCACCTTCACCATACCAAGCATCACCTTCACCATACCAAGCATCACCTTCACCATACCAAGCATCACCTTCACCATACCAAGCATCACCTTCACCATACCAAGCATCACCTTCACCATAGCAAGCATCACCTTCACCATAGCAAGCATCACCTTCACCGTACCAAGCATCACCTTCACCGTACCAAGCATCACCTTCACCGTACCAAGCATCACCTTCACCGTACTAAGCATCACCTTCACCATACCAAGCATCACCTTCACCATACCAAGCATCACCTTCACCATACCAAGCATCACCTTCACCATACCAAGCATCACCTTCACCATACCAAGCATCACCTTCACCATAGCAAGCATCACCTCCACCATACCAAGCATCACCTCCACCATAGCAAGCATCACCTTCACCATACCAAGCATCACCTTCACCATACCAAGCATCACCTTCACCATACCAAGCATCACCTTCACCATAGCAAGCATCACCTTCACCATAGCAAGCATCACCTCCACCATAGCAAGCATCACCTCCACCATAGCAAGCATCACCTCCACCATAGCAAGCATCACCTTCACCATAGCAAGCATCACCTCCACCATAGCAAGCATCACCTTCACCATAGCAAGCATCACCTCCACCATAGCAAGCATCACCTCCACCATAGCAAGCATCACCTCCACCATAGCAAGCATCACCTCCACCATAGCAAGCATCACCTTCACCATACCAAGCATCACCTTCACCATACCAAGCATCACCTTCACCATACCAAGCATCACCTTCACCATACCAAGCATCACCTTCACCATACCAAGCATCACCTTCACCATACCAAGCATCACCTTCACCATACCAAGCATCACCTTCACCATACCAAGCATCACCTTCACCATACCAAGCATCACCTTCACCATACCAAGCATCACCTTCACCATAGCAAGCATCACCTTCACCATAGCAAGCATCACCTTCACCATAGCAAGCATCACCTTCACCATAGCAAGCATCACCTTCACCATAGCAAGCATCACCTTCACCATGCCAAGCATCACCTTCACCATGCCAAGCATCACCTTCACCATGCCAAGCATCACCTTCACCATACCAAGCATCACCTTCACCATGCCAAGCATCACCTTCACCATACCAAGCATCACCTTCACCATGCCAAGCATCACCTTCACCATAGCAAGCATCACCTTCACCATAGCAAGCATCACCTTCACCATAGCAAGCATCACCTTCACCATACCAAGCATCACCTTCACCATAGCAAGCATCACCTTCACCATAGCAAGCATCACCTTCACCATAGCAAGCATCACCTTCACCATAGCAAGCATCACCTCCACCATAGCAAGCATCACCTTCACCAAAGCAAGCATCACCTTCACCAAAGCAAGCATCACCTTCACCATAGCAAGCATCACCTTCACCATAGCAAGCATCACCTTCACCATAGCAAGCATCACCTCGACCATAGCAAGCATCACCTCGACCATAGCAAGCATCACCTCCACCATAGCAAGCATCACCTTCACCATAGCAAGCATCACCTTCACCATAGCAAGCATCACCTCCACCATAGCAAGCATCACCTCCACCATAGCAAGCATCACCTCCACCATAGCAAGCATCACCTCCACCATAGCAAGCATCACCTTCACCATACCAAGCATCACCTTCACCATACCAAGCATCACCTTCACCATACCAAGCATCACCTTCACCATACCAAGCATCACCTTCACCATAGCAAGCATCACCTTCACCATACCAAGCATCGCCTTCACCATACCAAGCATCGCCTTCACCATACCAAGCATCGCCTTCACCATACCAAGCATCGCCTTCACCATACCAAGCATCGCCTTCACCATACCAAGCATCGCCTTCACCATACCAAGCATCGCCTTCACCATAGCAAGCATCACCTTCACCATACCAAGCATCACCTTCACCATAGCAAGCATCACCTTCACCATACCAAGCATCACCTTCACCATAGCAAGCATCACCTTCACCAAAGCAAGCATCACCTTCACCATAGCAAGCATCACCTTCACCATAGCAAGCATCACCTTCACCATAGCAAGCATCACCTTCACCATAGCAAGCATCACCTTCACCAAAGCAAGCATCACCTTCACCATAGCAAGCATCACCTTCACCATAGCAAGCATCACCTCCACCATAGCAAGCATCACCTCCACCATAGGAAGCATCACCTCCATAAATAGCAAGCATCACCTCCACCATAGCAAGCATCACCTCCACCATAGCAAGCATCACCTCCACCATAGCAAGCATCACCTCCACCATAGCAAGCATCACCTCCACCATAGCAAGCATCACCTCCACCATAGCAAGCATCACCTCCACCATAGCAAGCATCACCTCCACCATAGCAAGCATCACCTCCACCATACCAAGCATCACCTTCACCATACCAAGCATCACCTTCACCATACCAAGCAACACCTTCACCATACCAAGCATCACCTTCACCATACCAAGCATCACCTTCACCATACCAAGCATCACCTTCACCATACCAAGCATCACCTTCACCATACCAAGCATCACCTTCACCATACCAAGCACCACCTTCAGCATGCCAAGCATCACCTTCACCATGCCAAGCATCACCTTCATCATGCCAAGCATCACCTTCACCATAAGAAGCATCACCTTCACCATACCAAGCATCACCTTCACCATACCAAGCATCACCTTCACCATACCAAGCATCACCTTCACCATACCAAGCATCACCTTCACCATACCAAGCATCACCTTCACCATACCAAGCATCACCTTCACCATACCAAGCATCACCTTCACCATACCAAGCATCACCTTCACCATACAAAGCATCACCTTCACCATACAAAGCATCACCTTCACCATACCAAGCATCACCTTCACCATACCAAGCATCACCTTCACCATACCAAGCATCACCTTCACCATAGCAAGCATCACCTTCACCATAGCAAGCATCACCTTCACCATACCAAGCATCACCTTCGCCATAGCAAGCATCACCTTCGCCATAGCAAGCATCACCTTCGCCATAGCAAGCATCACCTTCGCCATAGCAAGCATCACCTTCACCATTGCAAGCATCATCTTCACCATAGCAAGCATCACCTTCACCATAGCAAGCATCACCTGCACCATAGCAAGCATCACCTTCACCGTACCAAGCATCACCTTCACCGTACCAAGCATCACCTTCACCGTACCAAGCATCACCTTCACCGTACCAAGTATCACCTTCACCGTACCAAGCATCACCTTCACCATACCAAGCATCACCTTCACCATACCAAGCAACACCTCCACCATACCAAGCATCACCTCCACCATACCACGCATCACCTTCACCATACCAAGCATCACCTTCACCATACCAAGCATCACCTTCAAAATACCAAGCATCACCTTCACCATACCAAGCATCACCTTCACCATACCAAGCATCACCTTCACCATACCAAGCATCACCTTCACCATACCAAGCATCACCTTCAACATACCAAGCATCACCTTCACCATACCAAGCATCACCTTCACCATACCAAGCATCACCTTCACCATACCAAGCATCACCTTCACCATACCAAGCATCACCTTCACCATACCAATCATCACCTTCACAATACCAAGCATCACCTTCACCATACCAAGCATCACCTTCACCATAGCAGGCATCACCTTCACCATAGCAAGCATCACCTTCCATACCAAGCATCACCTTCACCATAGCAAGCATCACCTTCACCATAGCAAGCATCACCTTCACCATAGCAAGCATCACCTTCACCATACCAAGCATCACCTTCACCATAGCAAGCATCACCTTCACCATAGCAAGCATCACCTTCACCATAGCAAGCATCACCTTCACCATAGCAAGCATCACCTTCACCATAGGAAGCATCACCTTCACCGTACAGAGCATCACCTTCACCGTACAGAGCATCACCTTCACCGTACCAAGCATCACCTTCACCGTACCAAGCATCACCTTCACCGTACCAAGCATCACCTTCACCGTACCAAGCATCACCTTCACCGTACCAAGTATCACCTTCACCGTACCAAGTATCAGCTTCACCGTACCAAGTATCAGCTTCACCGTACCAAGTATCACCTTCACCGTACCAAGCATCACCTTCACCATACCAAGCATCACCTTCACCATACCAAGCATCACCTTCACCATACCAAGCATCACCTTCACCATACCAAGCATCACCTTCACCATACCAAGCATCACCTTCACCATACCAAGCATCACCTTCACCATACCAAGCATCACCTTCACCATACCAAGCATCACCTTCACCATACCAAGCATCACCTTCACCATACCAAGCATCACCTTCACCATAGCAAGCATCACCTTCACCATAGCAAGCATCACCTTCACCATAGCAAGCATCACCTTCACCGTAGCAAGCATCACCTTCACCGTAGCAAGCATCACCTTCACCGTAGCAAGCATCACCTTCACCGTAGCAAGCATCACCTTCACCATAGCAAGCATCACCTTCACCGTACCAAGCATCACCTTCACCGTAGCAAGCATCACCTTCACCATAGCAAGCATCACCTTCACCGTACCAAGCATCACCTTCACCGTACCAAGCATCACCTTCACCGTACCAAGCATCACCTTCACCGTACCAAGCATCACCTTCACCGTAACAAGCATCACCTTCACCGTACCAAGTATCACCTTCACCGTACCAAGTATCACCTTCACCGTACCAAGTATCACCTTCACCGTACCAAGTATCACCTTCACCGTACCAAGTATCACCTTCACCGTACCAAGTATCACCTTCACCGTACCAAGTATCACCTTCACCGTACCAAGCATCACCCTCACCGTACCAAGCATCACCTTCACCATAGCAAACATCACCTTCACCATAGCAAGCATCACCTTCACCAAAGCAAGCATCACCTTCACCAAAGCAAGCATCACCTTCACCATAGCAAGCATCACCTTCACCATAGCAAGCATCACCTTCACCATAGCAAGCATCACCTTCACCATAGCAAGCATCACCTTCACCATAGCAAGCATCACCTTCACCATAGCAAGCATCACCTCCACCATAGCAAGCATCACCTCCACCATAGCAAGCATCACCTCCATAAATAGCAAGCATCACCTCCACCATAGCAAGCATCACCTCCACCATAGCAAGCATCACCTCCACCATAGCAAGCATCACCTCCACCATAGCAAACATCACCTCCACCATAGCAAGCATCACCTCCACCATAGCAAGCATCACCTCCACCATACCAAGCATCACCTTCACCATACCAAGCATCACCTTCACCATACCAAGCATCACCTTCACCATACCAAGCATCACCTTCACCATACCAAGCATCACCTTCACCATACCAAGCATCACCTTCACCATACCAAGCATCACCTTCACCATACCAAGCAACACCTTCACCATACCAAGCATCACCTTCACCATACCAAGCAACACCTTCACCATACCAAGCATCACCTTCACCATACCAAGCATCACCTTCACCATACCAAGCATCACCTTCACCATACCAAGCATCACCTTCACCATACCAAGCATCACCTTCACCATACCAAGCATCACCTTCACCATACCAAGCATCACCTTCACCATACCAAGCATCACCTTCACCATAGCAAGCATCACCTTCACCATAGCAAGCATCACCTTCACCATAGCAAGCATCACCTTCACCGTACCAAGCATCACCTTCACCGTACCAAGCATCACCTTCACCGTACCAAGCATCACCTTCACCGTACCAAGCATCACCTTCACCATACCAAGCATCACCTTCACCATACCAAGCATCACCTTCACCATACCAAGCATCACCTTCACCATACCAAGCATCACCTTCACCATAGCAAGCATCACCTCCACCATACCAAGCATCACCTCCACCATACCAAGCATCACCTCCACCATAGCAAGCATCACCTTCACCATACCAAGCATCACCTTCACCATACCAAGCATCACCTTCACCATACCAAGCATCACCTTCACCATACCAAGCATCACCTTCACCATAGCAAGCATCACCTCCACCATAGCAAGCATCACCTCCACCATAGCAAGCATCACCTCCACCATAGCAAGCATCACCTCCACCATAGCAAGCATCACCTCCACCATAGCAAGCGTCACCTCCACCATAGCAAGCATCACCTCCACCATAGCAAGCATCACCTTCACCATACCAAGCATCACCTTCACCATACCAAGCATCACCTTCACCATACCAAGCATCACCTTCACCATACCAAGCATCACCTTCACCATACCAAGCATCACCTTCACCATACCAAGCATCACCTTCACCATACCAAGCATCACCTTCACCATACCAAGCATCACCTTCACCATACCAAGCATCACCTTCACCATACCAAGCATCACCTTCACCATACCAAGCATCACCTTCACCATACCAAGCATCACCTTCACCATACCAAGCATCACCTTCACCATAGCAAGCATCACCTTCACCATAGCAAGCATCACCTTCACCATAGCAAGCATCACCTTCACCGTAGCAAGCATCACCTTCACCGTAGCAAGCATCACCTTCACCGTAGCAAGCATCACCTTCACCGTAGCAAGCATCACCTTCACCATAGCAAGCATCACCTTCACCGTACCAAGCATCACCTTCACCGTAGCAAGCATCACCTTCACCATAGCAAGCATCACCTTCACCGTACCAAGCATCACCTTCACCGTACCAAGCATCACCTTCACCGTACCAAGCATCACCTTCACCGTACCAAGCATCACCTTCACCGTAACAAGCATCACCTTCACCGTACCAAGTATCACCTTCACCGTACCAAGTATCACCTTCACCGTACCACGTATCACCTTCACCGTACCAAGTATCACCTTCACCGTACCAAGTATCACCTTCACCGTACCAAGTATCACCTTCACCGTACCAAGCATCACCCTCACCGTACCAAGCATCACCTTCACCATAGCAAACATCACCTTCACCATAGCAAGCATCACCTTCACCAAAGCAAGCATCACCTTCACCAAAGCAAGCATCACCTTCACCATAGCAAGCATCACCTTCACCATAGCAAGCATCACCTTCACCATAGCAAGCATCACCTTCAACATAGCAAGCATCACCTTCACCATAGCAAGCATCACCTTCACCATAGCAAGCATCACCTCCACCATAGCAAGCATCACCTCCACCATAGCAAGCATCACCTCCATAAATAGCAAGCATCACCTCCACCATAGCAAGCATCACCTCCACCATAGCAAGCATCACCTCCACCATAGCAAGCATCACCTCCACCATAGCAAGCATCACCTCCACCATAGCAAGCATCACCTCCACCATAGCAAGCATCACCTCCACCATACCAAGCATCACCTTCACCATACCAAGCATCACCTTCACCATACCAAGCATCACCTTCACCATACCAAGCATCACCTTCACCATACCAAGCATCACCTTCACCATACCAAGCATCACCTTCACCATACCAAGCATCACCTTCACCATACCAAGCAACACCTTCACCATACCAAGCATCACCTTCACCATACCAAGCAACACCTTCACCATACCAAGCATCACCTTCACCATACCAAGCATCACCTTCACCATACCAAGCATCACCTTCACCATACCAAGCATCACCTTCACCATAGCAAGCATCACCTCCACCATACCAAGCATCACCTCCACCATACCAAGCATCACCTCCACCATAGCAAGCATCACCTTCACCATACCAAGCATCACCTTCACCATACCAAGCATCACCTTCACCATACCAAGCATCACCTTCACCATACCAAGCATCACCTTCACCATAGCAAGCATCACCTCCACCATAGCAAGCATCACCTCCACCATAGCAAGCATCACCTCCACCATAGCAAGCATCACCTCCACCATAGCAAGCATCACCTCCACCATAGCAAGCATCACCTCCACCATAGCAAGCATCACCTCCACCATAGCAAGCATCACCTTCACCATACCAAGCATCACCTTCACCATACCAAGCATCACCTTCACCATACCAAGCATCACCTTCACCATACCAAGCATCACCTTCACCATACCAAGCATCACCTTCACCATACCAAGCATCACCTCCACCATAGCAAGCATCACCTCCACCATAGCAAGCATCACCTCCACCATGGCAAGCATCACCTTCACCATACCAAGCATCACCTTCACCATACCAAGCATCACCTTCACCATACCAAGCATCACCTTCACCATACCAAGCATCACCTTCACCATACCAAGCATCACCTTCACCATACCAAGCATCACCTTCACCATACCAAGCATCACCTTCACCATACCAAGCATCACCTTCACCATACCAAGCATCACCTTCACCATACCAAGCATCACCTTCACCATAGCAAGCATCACCTTCACCATAGCAAGCATCACCTTCACCGTACCAAGCATCACCTTCACCGTACCAAGCATCACCTTCACCGTACCAAGCATCACCTTCACCGTACCAAGCATCACCTTCACCGTACCAAGCATCACCTTCACCATACCAAGCATCACCTTCACCATACCAAGCATCACCTTCACCATAGCAAGCATCACCTCCACCATACCAAGCATCACCTCCACCATAGCAAGCATCACCTTCACCATACCAAGCATCACCTTCACCATACCAAGCATCACCTTCACCATACCAAGCATCACCTTCACCATACCAAGCATCACCTTCACCATAGCAAGCATCACCTCCACCATAGCAAGCATCACCTCCACCATAGCAAGCATCACCTCCACCATAGCAAGCATCACCTTCACCATAGCAAGCATCACCTCCACCATAGCAAGCATCACCTCCACCATAGCAAGCATCACCTCCACCATAGCAAGCATCACCTCCACCATAGCAAGCATCACCTTCACCATACCAAGCATCACCTTCACCATACCAAGCATCACCTTCACCATACCAAGCATCACCTTCACCATACCAAGCATCACCTTCACCATACCAAGCATCACCTTCACCATACCAAGCATCACCTCCACCATACCAAGCATCACCTTCACCATACCAAGCATCACCTTCACCATACCAAGCATCACCTTCACCATACCAAGCATCACCTTCACCATACCAAGCATCACCTTCACCATACCAAGCACCACCTTCACCATACCAAGCATCACCTTCACCATACCAAGCATCACCTTCACCATACCAAGCATCACCTTCACCATACCAAGCATCACCTTCACCATACCAAGCATCACCTTCACCATAGCAAGCATCACCTTCACCATAGCAAGCATCACCTTCACCGTACCAAGCATCACCTTCACCGTACCAAGCATCACCTTCACCGTACCAAGCATCACCTTCACCGTACCAAGCATCACCTTCACCATACCAAGCATCACCTTCACCATACCAAGCATCACCTTCACCATACCAAGCATCACCTTCACCATAGCAAGCATCACCTCCACCATACCAAGCATCACCTTCACCATACCAAGCATCACCTTCACCATAGCAAGCATCACCTTCACCAAAGCAAGCATCACCTTCACCATAGCAAGCATCACCTTCACCATAGCAAGCATCACCTTCACCAAAGCAAGCATCACCTTCACCATAGCAAGCATCACCTTCACCATAGCAAGCATCACCTTCACCATAGCAAGCATCACCTTCACCATAGCAAGCATCACCTTCACCATAGCAAGCATCACCTTCACCATAGCAAGCATCACCTTCACCATAGCAAGCATCACCTCCACCATAGCAAGCATCACCTCCACCATAGCAAGCATCACCTCCATAAATAGCAAGCATCACCTCCACCATAGCAAGCATCACCTCCACCATAGCAAGCATCACCTCCACCATAGCAAGCATCACCTCCACCATAGCAAGCATCACCTCCACCATAGCAAGCATCACCTCCACCATAGCAAGCATCACCTCCACCATACCAAGCATCACCTTCACCATACCAAGCATCACCTTCACCATACCAAGCAACACCTTCACCATACCAAGCATCACCTTCACCATACCAAGCATCACCTTCACCATACCAAGCATCACCTTCACCATACCAAGCATCACCTTCACCATACCAAGCATCACCTTCACCATACCAAGCACCACCTTCACCATGCCAAGCATCACCTTCACCATGCCAAGCATCACCTTCATCATGCCAAGCATCACCTTCACCATAACAAGCATCACCTTCACCATACCAAGCATCACCTTCACCATACCAAGCATCACCTTCACCATACCAAGCATCACCTTCACCATACCAAGCATCACCTTCACCATACCAAGCATCACCTTCACCATACCAAGCATCACCTTCACCATACCAAGCATCACCTTCACCATACCAAGCATCACCTTCACCATACCAAGCATCACCTTCACCATACAAAGCATCACCTTCACCATACCAAGCATCACCTTCACCATAGCAAGCATCACCTTCACCATAGCAAGCATCACCTTCACCATACCAAGCATCACCTTCGCCATAGCAAGCATCACCTTCGCCATAGCAAGCATCACCTTCGCCATAGCAAGCATCACCTTCGCCATAGCAAGCATCACCTTCGCCATAGCAAGCATCACCTTCACCATTCCAAGCATCACCTTCACCATAGCAAGCATCACCTTCACCATTCCAAGCATCACCTTCACCATAGCAAGCATCACCTTCACCGTACCAAGCATCACCTTCACCATACCAAGCATCACCTTCACCGTACCAAGCATCACCTTCACCGTACCAAGCATCACCTTCACCGTACCAAGTATCACCTTCACCGTACCAAGCATCACCTTCACCATACCAAGCATCACCTTCACCATACCAAGCAACACCTCCACCATACCAAGCATCACCTCCACCATACCACGCATCACCTTCACCATACCAAGCATCACCTTCACCATACCAAGCATCACCTTCAAAATACCAAGCATCACCTTCACCATACCAAGCATCACCTTCACCATACCAAGCATCACCTTCACCATACCAAGCATCACCTTCAACATACCAAGCATCACCTTCACCATACCAAGCATCACCTTCACCATACCAAGCATCACCTTCACCATACCAAGCATCACCTTCACCATACCAAGCATCACCTTCACCATACCAAGCATCACCTTCACCATACCAAGCATCACCTTCACCATAGCAGGCATCACCTTCACCATAGCAAGCATCACCTTCCATACCAAGCATCACCTTCACCATAGCAAGCATCACCTTCACCATAGCAAGCATCACCTTCACCATACCAAGCATCACCTTCACCATACCAAGCATCACCTTCACCATAGCAAGCATCACCTTCACCATAGCAAGCATCACCTTCACCATAGCAAGCATCACCTTCACCATAGGAAGCATCACCTTCACCATAGCAAGCATCACCTTCACCGTACAGAGCATCACCTTCACCGTACCAAGCATCACCTTCACCGTACCAAGCATCACCTTCACCGTACCAAGCATCACCTTCACCGTACCAAGCATCACCTTCACCGTACCAAGTATCACCTTCACCGTACCAAGTATCACCTTCACCGTACCAAGTATCAGCTTCACCGTACCAAGTATCAGCTTCACCGTACCAAGTATCACCTTCACCATACCAAGCATCACCTTCACCATACCAAGCATCACCTTCACCATACCAAGCATCACCTTCACCATACCAAGCATCACCTTCACCATACCAAGCATCGCCTTCACCATACCAAGCAACACCTTCACCATACCAAGCATCACCTTCACCATAGCAAGCATCACCTCCACCATAGCAAGCATCACCTTCGCCATACCAAGCATCACCTTCACCATTGCAAGCATCACCTCCACCATAGCAAGCATCACCTTCACCATACCAAGCATCACCGTCACCATACCAAGCATCACCTTCACCATACCAAGCATCACCTTCACCATACCAAGCATCACCTTCACCATACCAAACATCACCTTCACCATACCAAGCATCACCTTCACCATACCAAGCAACACCTTCACCATACCAAGCATCACCTTCACCATAGCAAGCATCACCTCCACCATAGCAAGCATCACCTTCACCATACCAAGCATCACCTTCACCATACCAAGCATCACCTTCACCATAGCAAGCATCACCTTCACCATACCAATCATCACCGTCACCATACCAAGCATCACCTTCACCATAGCAAGCATCACCTCCACCATAGCAAGCATCACCTTCAACATACCAAGCATCATCTTCACCATACCAAGCATCACCTTCACCATACCAAGCATCACCTTCACCATAGCAAGCATCACCTTCACCATACCAAGCATCACCTTCACCATAGCAAGCATCACCTCCACCATAGCAAGCATCACCTTCACCATACCAAGCATCACCTTCACCATACCAAGCAACACCTCCACCATAGCAAGCATCACCTTCACCATACCAAGCATCACCGTCACCATACCAAGGATCACCTTCACCATAGCAAGCATCACCTCCACCATAGCAAGCATCACCTTCACCATACCAAGCATCACCTTCACCATAGCAAGCATCACCTCCACCATAGCAAGCATCACCTTCACCATACCAAGCATCACCTTCACCGTACCAAGCATCACCTTCACCGTACCAAGTATCACCTTCACCGTACCAAGTATCACCTGCACCGTACCAACTATCACCTTCATCATAGCAACCATCACCTTCACCATAGCAAGCATCACCTTCACCATAGCAAGCATCACCTTCACCATACCAAGTATCACCTTCACCGTACCAAGTATCACCTTCACCGTACCAAGTATCACCTTCACCGTACCAACTATCACCTTCACCATAGCAAGCATCACCTTCACCATAGCAAGCATCACCTTCACCATAGCAAGCATCACCTTCACCATAGCAAGCATCACCTTCACCATACCAAGTATCACCTTCACCATACCAAGTATCACCTTCACCATACCAAGCATCACCTTCACCATACCAAGCATCACCTTCACCATACCAAGCATCACCTTCAACATACCAAGCATCACCTTCACCATACCAAGCATCACCTTCACCATACCAAGCATCACCTTCACCATACCAAGCATCACCTTCACCATACCAAGCATCACCTTCACCATACCAAGCATCACCTTCACCATACCAAGCATCACCTTCACCATACCAAGCATCACCTTCACCATACCAAGCATCACCTTCACCATACCAAGCATCACCTTCCCCATAGCAAGCATCACCTTCACCATAGCAAGCATCACCTTCACCATAGCAAGCATCACCTTCACCATAGCAAGCATCACCTTCACCATAGCAAGCATCACCTTCACCATACCAAGCATCACCTTCACCATACCAAGCATCACCTTCACCATACCAAGCATCACCTTCACCATACCAAGCATCACCATCACCATACCAAGCATCACCTTCACCATACCAAGCATCACCTTCACCATAGCAGGCATCACCTTCACCATAGCAAGCATCACCTTCCATACCAAGCATCACCTTCACCATAGCAAGCATCACCTTCACCATAGCAAGCATCACCTTCACCATACCAAGCATCACCTTCACCATACCAAGCATCACCTTCACCATAGCAAGCATCACCTTCACCATAGCAAGCATCACCTTCACCATTGCAAGCATCACCTTCACCATAGCAAGCATCACCTTCACCATAGCAAGCATCACCTTCACCATAGCAAGCATCACCTTCACCATAGCAAGCATCACCTTCACCATAGCAAGCATCACCTTCACCGTACCAAGCATCACCTTCACCGTACCAAGCATCACCTTCACCGTACCAAGCATCACCTTCACCGTACCAAGTATCACCTTCACCGTACCAAGCATCACCTTCACCATACCAAGCATCACCTTGTGGGAATCCTGGCTTTGCGCCGTCGCCTTTGCGCGGCTGTGCCTGCCGCCCGCGTTGTTTCTCCTCTTTCCCTTGCTCCCGCCTCAGGCGGTGGAGAGGCGGCTGGGTGACTAATCACTGTCATTTAGCCACAGCTCCGCCCCGGCTCCCCAAGGGCCTTTGCCATTGGCGCCTTTTGGCGGGAATTCGGGACCCCGCTTTGGGCGGCCGCGCGCCGCGCGACCGTCCGAGCGGGGCCCGAGAGAGAGATCCCTCCGAGACAGCGTAAGGTGCGTACGTTACTGTTTGTCCGTGCCGGCCTTTGCCGTTCGGACCAGTGCTTACTCGAGCTCGCCCGCACATGTCCTCTGACCTGCAGCGGCTCGAGCCTGTCCAGCGGGGCCACTTAGCAAGAGAATGCACCGTAGCCAGGCCTCCTGCGAGGCAGGGAAACGGCGGCGGGGATCGGTCGTAAAGGGACCACCGGCCCAATCTCTGCTAATTCCCTCTGCGTACAGAGCAAGCTGCCTTGCTAATGCGCACGCGCCGTTTATTCCGGTCACCATTGCTGGCCGCGAATTTTCGGCGTTACTGGATACGGGAGCCAGCGCTTCCTTGTTCGGTGAAGAGGTGTTGTCCCACTTGCAAAAGCACTCTGTGCGCTTGCGGGACTGCCGTACGGCATTCAACCTTGCGAAAGGCGTAGCCCATTCGGCTGGCGCCGCGAGGCTGACTGTCAGGTGGGGAGAGCGGACGAGACGCACGCGTTTCATCCATCTCCCGGGGCTCAGTGTGCCCATGATTCTCGGACGGGACTTTCTCCTGAAAACCGGGATCGTGGTGGACATTGCGAATGGCGGCTATCGCGACGGACCATTTTCCCAGCTTAAGCCGTTCATTAGCCCACCGGCGTCAGTATCTGCCTGCGCAGTGAAGGCGTTCGGAGAGTGCCACGCTCAGCAGACAGGGCCACGCCCTTGTGTAGAGCGTTCCGTCGTTCAGCCTCCCCATTGGGACCGAGCGGCGCGGCACGACCAGGCACCACATCCGCTGGCCGCCTGTGCGGTAACATTCGATGACACACAGAAGGCTCGTTTGACAGCGCTATTGCGTCAGTACGATGAGCTCTTCACGGATCAACCTGGCTGTACCACTTTAGTGAGCCACAAGATCCACACTGGAGACGCGCTTCCTTTGAAGTGCAACCCTAGACCCGTCAGCCTTGCGAAAAGGCAGGTGATTGATGGGTTGCTGGATGAGATGCTGTCGGCGGACATTATCCGCCGCTCGTCCAGCGCCTGGGCGTCTCCGGTGGTGTTGGTGCCTAAGAAAGATGGCAGCCACCGTTTGTGTGTGGATTATCGCCGTCTGAATGCGCTGACTCGCAAGGATGCCTATCCGCTCCCGACGATCAGCTCAATCGTAGGAAACCTGGGCAGCGCGCGGTACTTTTCCACGCTAGATGCCTCCAAAGGTTACCTACAGGTCCAGATGGCTGACACTGACCGGTCCAAGACCGCGTTCACGTGCCACAGGGGGCTGTTTGAGTTCACTCGTATGCCCTTTGGTCTCTGCAATGGTCCTGCGACTTTTCAGAGGCTCATGGACCGCGTCCTGGGGGAAGCGAAATGGTCCCACGCCATGTGCTACCTGGACGATATCGTGATTTATTCACGAACCTTCGATGAGCACTTAGGCCACATTGCCGACGTGCTCGAGAGGGTACGGGCTGCTGGGATGACTTTGAATCCTGCGAAAGCCCAAATAGCGCGGACCCGGGTTCAGTTACTAGGGTTCACGCTGGGCGAGGGCTCCATTGAGCCTGATGCGGAGAAACTTCGAGCCATACTCGAATTTCCCGCGCCCAAGGACGTACGCGGCCTGCGCCGTTTTCTGGGAATGGCCAATTTTTATCGGTCGTTCATCCCGTCCTGTGCCCGCGTGCAGGCACCCTTGACCAAGCTCTTGGGGAAGACTGCAGCGTGGCGATGGGGGCCCGAGCAAGAGCGATCCTTTCGCCTCCTGTCTAGTGCCATTGCCGAGACAGCGCAGCTCAGGCTACCCGACCTGACCAGACAGTTCGTAGTCCAGACTGACGCGAGCGATCTGGGTTTAGGAGCAGTTCTCCTACAGGAATTCGATGGCGTGCTGCAACCGCTGGCCTTTGCCAGCCGCTCCTTGCTGCCCTCGGAGAGGAATTATTCCGTGACCGAGAAGGAGTGCCTCGCCATCGTGTTTGCACTGCGCAAATTTGACGTCTACCTTGATGGAACGCAATTCGTGGTGCAGACAGACCACAGTGCGCTCAGTTGGCTGATGCGGCTCCGCGAGCCTGCGGGTCGGCTGGCGCGCTGGGCTCTCCTGATACAGCATTACGACTTTTCGGTGCAGTATCGAAAGGGGAGCACAAACGTGGTAGCTGACGCGCTATCCCGTGCCCCACTCGCCAGCGGCGCTTTGACGCCTGTAGGCGGAGGGGGCGAAACAGCGGACGAGCCGCCGGGCGGCAAGGAGGGAGAGCCCGGAAACGGGTTAACCCATTCCGCTAACCAGGCAAGCAGCGCTTCGCAAAGAGGACGAGAGGCGAAGCTCTTTGTGAGCGCCTCGGAGTTGCCGACGCGAACGGAAATTTTGGCTGCAAACCTGAGTGGGGACGAGACCACGCTCCCCTCTGGGATGACTGGAATCGTTTTCAGCCTTAAAGAGCTACTGAAAGCCCAGCAAAATGACCCCTTTTGTCGCGTAATGAGCGACGGTCTCAGGGAGACGGAGCGCCGTGACGCTACTGGTATTGTAGCGGGCGCAGGGGGGCAGAAGCCAGCGTGTGTCGCGGCGAACCCCGGGGATTCATATTTGCTGGACAATGACGGGCTCGTGCTGAAGTACATAGCCACCGATGACGAGTCCATCGACCCGTTCAAGGTGGTTATCCCCAAAAGTCTGAGAGGTGCACTGTTGAGATTCTCTCATGACGAACCACTGGCCGGTCATCTGAGTGGCTCCAAAGTTTTTGCAAAACTGAGTCAATCGGTGACGTGGCCCGGCATGAAGCGTGACATTTTCCACTATTGCCGTTCCTGCCATGTCTGTCAAGCGGTGAAGTCACGGGGCGGCAAGCCGCCTGGAATGATGAAACCAATTGACAGTGTGCGTCCGTGGCAGATGGCCACCTGCGATTTGATGGGGCCTTTCCCCAGGAGCAAGCAGGGGTTCATTTACCTGATGGTAGTCGCTGACCACTTTTCCAAATGGGTTGAGTTGTACCCCCTTCGGAAAGTGTCAGCACGAGCGGTGCTGGATAAACTCCAGGAAGTGTTCTGTCGGTTCGGCTTTCCGGAAAGACTGATCACGGACAATGCGTCCTATTTCACCGCTCGGGTGTTCGGTAACACGTGCCGTTCCCTCGGAATCGAGCACTACACCACTTCACCCTACCACCCCCAGTCCAATTTGACCGAGCGAATCAACCGAACGCTCAAGCCAATGCTTGCGGCCTTTGCCGAGTGTCAAAAGGATTGGGCAGACCATTTGAGCGAGTTTGCGTTCGCCATCCGAACAGCTGAGAATCGCTCAACTGGTTTCTCTCCCGCCTTCCTCAATTTCGGGAGGGAGCTGGCGAATCCGATGTCAAACGTCGTGCAGAGCCAGCTCGGGGATGAGCAGACGCGGGCAGACTGCTCTGCTTATGCGTCGACGCTTCGGGACCGGCTTGGTCGGGCTCTCAACAGAGCAAGGCAGAGTTTGGCGGCAGCCAGAGCCCAACAGAAGGCTCAATATGACCGCAAGCACCGCCGCCTGACTTTTCAGGTGGGTGGTCTTGTCCTGAAGCGCAACCACGTTCTTAGCGATGCGAGCAAGGGGTTCTCAGCCTCGCTCGCTCCTAAGTGGCTTGGTCCGTACCGAGTGGTCAGAGTCTGGTCTCCACTCGCGTACCTGCTGGAGGATCCCCTTACGGGGAAAACCAGCCGTGCCCACATCGCAGACCTGAAGGCCTACGCGTCACGGTCTGACGAGCTTGCGCCGGTACCCATTGGTATCAAAGGCAAGCGCAAAGGCACAACTGGTGCTGCGGAACGCAAGCGTACGGAGCACCGGTACAATCTGAGGCGACGCTCACCGGTGTGATTGATGCCGGACGGCGGACTTTTCCGCAACCGAAGGCACGCAGCCTCAGCTAGCTGGCGAGCTTTCTCGTCAGGCCCTACCCAGGCGAAGCACGGTGTGTTATTTTTTTTTGTTGTTCTTGCAGCATGCTCAGTTCCAGCCTTGTGTGTTTATCAGTTTATTTGTTTGTTTGCTTGAGTCAGTTTCTAGCCACTTTCGTTTCCCCGCTTGTACGTCTGTTTTCGTTCTAACGTACCGAGATGTACATAGGCAAACCTCAGCCCGCTCGTGCTTGCTCTTGTCTGCTAGAAGGAATAGATTGGGTGTCGTTTGTACAGCGCGCCTTTTCTCATTTCCGGCCCGACTGTGGGTGGTTGGCTCGTTAAGGAGCCATGTGTCGCGGTGCGAGTTTTGTGCGGCCCGTATGGAGGGGAAGTTGGCGGGGCGTTTGGGGCGATGGAGGGCGGAAAGTGCACCCTTTGACCCTCGCCGCGGCGCCTCTGGACGCTTCTGATGAGGGGGTCGTTGTCGCCGACCAGCGTCCGCGCACTTGCGGGTGTATGCGTGGTTGTGGCTGTGACTGTGTGCGCGCGTAACCATGAGCCAAGGCGACGCCTGTGAGTTGTGCCGTTGTGTCCTTCTGCGTGAGCGCGAGGATGAGAAGGACCCCTCGCGGTGGACAAGGTTACACATCTGGACGCCGCCGAACGTCCTCGCCCGTTTCAGCCGGCGTGAAAGGGGTGCACTAACTTTCTTGTGCCCGAACGTGATGTCATGTCCAAGGGCGCGAGGTCAGTGCTCTGCCGCGGCCCCGTCGTCATCAAAGCACCCTACATCAACGGAAAGAAGACCGCCATCAGTCGTCGGCCCTCCCAACCTGTTCAACTTGAAGTCTGCGAGCGGTGAGTCGCCGGCCGGCCTACTGGGCCGCGCCATCGAACTTTGAGGCTGGCATCCACCTGTAACATAGCTGTACAGTTGTATTCACATCTCCTTGTGAACCGTGTATATAATCTGCAGGCTGCTTTGATTTAATGAAGCGTATGCAAGTGTTGTTTGCCTTGTTTTCCTTTGTTTGTGTTGTTTTTTTTTCTTACGTTGTTGTGGCTGGAACTGAAGGGTAGCTAGTTTTGTTTTGTGTATTCATTTCTTTATTTTGGAACTGAAGTGTAGCTTATTTTTTTGTGTATTGATTTCTTTATTTTGGCCGCGTGCTTTGCCGATGGGTAGGAGGGCATTTAAGGAGAGGGGGATGTGGGAATCCTGGCTTTGCGCCGTCGCCTTTGCGCGGCTGTGCCGGCCGCCCGCGTTGTTTCTCCTCTTTCCCTTGCTCCCGCCTCAGGCGGTGGAGAGGCGGCTGGGTGACTAATCACTGTCATTTAGCCACAGCTCCGCCCCGGCTCCCCAAGGGCCTTTGCCATTGGCGCCTTTTGGCGGGAATTCGGGACCCCGCTTTGGGCGGCCGCGCGCCGCGCGACCGTCCGAGCGGGGCCCGAGAGAGAGATCCCTCCGAGACAGCGTAAGGTGCGTACGTTACTGTTTGTCCGTGCCGGCCTTTGCCGTTCGGACCAGTGCTTACTCGAGCTCGCCCGCACATGTCCTCTGATCTGCAGCGGCTCGAGCCTGTCCAGCGGGGTCCAGCGACCTCTGACAGGCGTACCTTGCGTTGAATGCCCACTCTCTCTCGCAACCGGCCCAACGGTCGACACGAGAGAGAGATCACAGCACTACCGCGGGGACATTCTCCTGCAGCGGCGTGCTAGCGGTGCGCATTACTCGAGTCGCTTCGTGCGCGCAGCGGAGCCTTGCTCCTCGCGCGCCCCCGGGACGGGGTGACTATTGAGTGTGTGTGTATCAGCTGGAGGACGACGTCAATAAACGTCTCCTTTGTGAACTTGGAGGCCTATTTCTTTGCGGCGAATCGCTCTCCTCCCAGCGGAGGTTGAGTGCGCTGCAGCGGTGTCCCAGTGTGTGTGTGGTGACGGCTGATCGGGGCCCTTGGCTCGCGCGAAGCTCGAACCCGCGGTGGGTGGTGGCCTGTGTCCACTTAGAAACCCACAACCTTCACCATACCAAGCAACACCTCCACCATACCAAGCATCACCTCCACCATACCAAGCATCACCTTCACCATACCAAGCATCACCTTCACCATACCAAGCATCACCTTCAAAATACCAAGCATCACCTTCACCATACCAAGCATCACCTTCACCATACCAAGCATCACCTTCACCATACCAAGCATCACCTTCACCATACCAAGCATCCCCTTCAACATACCAAGCATCACCTTCACCATACCAAGCATCACCTTCACCATACCAAGCATCACCTTCACCATACCAAGCATCACCTTCACCATACCAAGCATCACCTTCACCATACCAAGCATCACCTTCACCATACCAAGCATCACCTTCACCATACCAAGCATCACCTTCACCATAGCAGGCATCACCTTCACCATAGCAAGCATCACCTTCCATACCAAGCATCACCTTCACCATAGCAAGCATCACCTTCACCATAGCAAGCATCACCTTCACCATACCAAGCATCACCTTCACCATACCAAGCATCACCTTCACCATAGCAAGCATCACCTTCACCATAGCAAGCATCACCTTCACCATAGCAAGCATCACCTTCACCATAGGAAGCATCACCTTCACCATAGCAAGCATCACCTTCACCGTACCAAGCATCACCTTCACCGTACCAAGCATCACCTTCACCATACCAAGCATCACCTTCAGAGTACCAAGCATCACCTTCACCGTACCAAGCATCACCTTCACCGTACCAAGTATCACCTTCACCGTACCAAGTATCACCTTCACCGTACCAAGTATCACCTTCACCGTACCAAGTATCAGCTTCACCGTACCAAGTATCAGCTTCACCGTACCAAGTATCACCTTCACCATACCAAGCATCACCTTCACCATACCAAGCATCACCTTCACCATACCAAGCATCACCTTCACCATACCAAGCATCACCTTCACCATACCAAGCATCACCTTCACCATACCAAGCATCACCTTCCCCATAGCAAGCATCACCTTCACCATAGCAAGCATCACCTTCACCATAGCAAGCATCACCTTCACCATAGCAAGCATCACCTTCACCATAGCAAGCATCACCTTCACCATACCAAGCATCACCTTCACCATACCAAGCATCACCTTCACCATACCAAGCATCACCTTCACCATACCAAGCATCACCATCACCATACCAAGCATCACCTTCACCATACCAAGCATCACCTTCACCATACCAAACATCACCTTCACCATACCAAGCATCACCTTCACCATACCAAGCAACACCTTCACCATACCAAGCATCACCTTCACCATAGCAAGCATCACCTCCACCATAGCAAGCATCACCTTCACCATACCAAGCATCACCTTCACCATAGCAAGCATCACCTCCACCATAGCAAGCATCACCTTCACCATACCAATCATCACCGTCACCATACCAAGCATCACCTTCACCATAGCAAGCATCACCTCCACCATAGCAAGCATCACCTTCAACATACCAAGCATCATCTTCACCATACCAAGCATCACCTTCACCATACCAAGCATCACCTTCACCATACCAAGCATCACCTTCACCATACCAAGCATCACCTTCACCATAGCAAGCATCACCTTCACCATACCAAGCATCACCTTCACCATACCAAGCATCACCTTCACCATACCAAGCATCACCTTCACCATAGCAAGCATCACCTCCACCATAGCAAGCATCACCTTCACCATACCAAGCATCACCTTCACCATACCAAGCAACACCTCCACCATAGCAAGCATCACCTCCACCATAGCAAGCATCACCTTCACCATACCAAGCATAACCTTCACCGTACCAAGCATCACCTTCACCGTACCAAGCATCACCTTCACCATAGCAAGCATCACCTTCACCATACCAAGCATCACCTTCACCAAAGCAAGCATCACCTTCAACATAGCAAGCATCACCTTCACCATACCAAGCATCACCTTCACCATACCAAGCATCACCTCCACCATAGCAAGCATCACCTTCACCATAGCAAGCATCACCTTCACCATAGCAAGCATCACCTTCACCATAGCAAGCATCACCTTCACCATAGCAATCATCACCTTGACCATAGCAAGCATCACCTTCACCATAGCAAGCATGACCTTCACCATAGCAAGCATCACCTTCACCATAGCAAGCATCACCTTCACCATAGCAAGCATCACCTCGACCATAGCAAGCATCACCTCCACCATAGCAAGCATCACCTCCACCATAGCAAGCATCACCTCCACCATAGCAAGCATCACCTCCACCATAGCAAGCATCACCTCCACCATAGCAAGCATCACCTCCACCATAGCAGGCATCACCTTCACCATACCAAGCATCGCCTTCACCATACCAAGCATCGCCTTCACCATAGCAAGCATCGCCTTCACCATACCAAGCATCACCTTCACCATACAAAGCATCACCTTCACCGTACCAAGCATCACCTTCACCGTACCAAGCATCACCTTCACCGTACCAAGCATCACCTTCACCGTAGCAAGCATCACCTTCACCATAACAAGCATCACCTTCACCATACCAAGCATCACCTTCACCATACCAAGCATCACCTTCACCATACCAAGCATCACCTTCACCATACCAAGCATCACCTTCACCATACCAAGCATCACCTTCACCATACCAAGCATCACCTTCACCATACCAAGCATCACCTTCACCATACCAAGCATCACCTTCACCATACCAAGCATCACCTTCACCATACAAAGCATCACCTTCACCATACAAAGCATCACCTTCACCATACCAAGCATCACCTTCACCATACCAAGCATCACCTTCACCATACCAAGCATCACCTTCACCATACCAAGCATCACCTTCACCATAGCAAGCATCACCTTCACCATAGCAAGCATCACCTTCGCCATAGCAAGCATCACCTTCGCCATAGCAAGCATCACCTTCGCCATAGCAAGCATCACCTTCGCCATAGCAAGCATCACCTTCACCATTGCAAGCATCACCTTCACCATAGCAAGCATCACCTTCACCATAGCAAGCATCACCTTCACCATACCAAGCATCACCTTCACCATACCAAGCATCACCTTCACCATAGCAAGCATCACCTTCACCATACCAAGCATCACCTTCACCATACCAAGCATCACCTTCACCATACCAAGCATCACCTTCACCATAGCAAGCATCACCTCCACCATAGCAAGCATCACCTTCACCATACCAAGCATCACCTTCACCATACCAAGCATCACCGTCACCATACCAAGCATCACCTTCACCATACCAAGCATCACCTTCACCATACCAAGCATCACCTTCACCATACCAAACATCACCTTCACCATACCAAGCATCACCTTCACCATACCAAGCAACACCTTCACCATACCAAGCATCACCTTCACCATACCAAGCATCACCTTCACCATAGCAAGCATCACCTCCACCATAGCAAGCATCACCTTCACCGTACCAAGCATCACCTTCACCGTACCAAGCATCACCTTCACCGTACCAAGCATCACCTTCACCGTACCAAGTATCACCTTCACCGTACCAAGCATCACCTTCACCATACCAAGCATCACCTTGTGGGAATCCTGGCTTTGCGCCGTCGCCTTTGCGCGGCTGTGCCGGCCGCCCGCGTTGTTTCTCCTCTTTCCCTTGCTCCCGCCTCAGGCGGTGGAGAGGCGGCTGGGTGACTAATCACTGTCATTTAGCCACAGCTCCGCCCCGGCTCCCCAAGGGCCTTTGCCATTGGCGCCTTTTGGCGGGAATTCGGGACCCCGCTTTGGGCGGCCGCGCGCCGCGCGACCGTCCGAGCGGGGCCCGAGAGAGAGATCCCTCCGAGACAGCGTAAGGTGCGTACGTTACTGTTTGTCCGTGCCGGCCTTTGCCGTTCGGACCAGTGCTTACTCGAGCTCGCCCGCACATGTCCTCTGACCTGCAGCGGCTCGAGCCTGTCCAGCGGGGCCACTTAGCAAGAGAATGCACCGTAGCCAGGCCTCCTGCGAGGCAGGGAAACGGCGGCGGGGGTCGGTCGTAAAGGGACCACCGGCCCAATCTCTGCTAATTCCCTCTGCGTACAGAGCAAGCTGCCTTGCTAATGCGCACGCGCCGTTTATTCCGGTCACCATTGCTGGCCGCGAATTTTCGGCGTTACTGGATACGGGAGCCAGCGCTTCCTTGTTCGGTGAAGAGGTGTTGTCCCACTTGCAAAAGCACTCTGTGCGCTTGCGGGACTGCCGTACGGCATTCAACCTTGCGAAAGGCGTAGCCCATTCGGCTGGCGCCGCGAGGCTGACTGTCAGGTGGGGAGAGCGGACGAGACGCACGCGTTTCATCCATCTCCCGGGGCTCAGTGTGCCCATGATTCTCGGACGGGACTTTCTCCTGAAAACCGGGATCGTGGTGGACATTGCGAATGGCGGCTATCGCGACGGACCATTTTCCCAGCTTAAGCCGTTCATTAGCCCACCGGCGTCAGTATCTGCCTGCGCAGTGAAGGCGTTCGGAGAGTGCCACGCTCAGCAGACAGGGCCACGCCCTTGTGTAGAGCGTTCCGTCGTTCAGCCTCCCCATTGGGACCGAGCGGCGCGGCACGACCAGGCACCACATCCGCTGGCCGCCTGTGCGGTAACATTCGATGACACACAGAAGGCTCGTTTGACAGCGCTATTGCGTCAGTACGATGAGCTCTTCACGGATCAACCTGGCTGTACCACTTTAGTGAGCCACAAGATCCACACTGGAGACGCGCTTCCTTTGAAGTGCAACCCTAGACCCGTCAGCCTTGCGAAAAGGCAGGTGATTGATGGGTTGCTGGATGAGATGCTGTCGGCGGACATTATCCGCCGCTCGTCCAGCGCCTGGGCGTCTCCGGTGGTGTTGGTGCCTAAGAAAGATGGCAGCCACCGTTTGTGTGTGGATTATCGCCGTCTGAATGCGCTGACTCGCAAGGATGCCTATCCGCTCCCGACGATCAGCTCAATCGTAGGAAACCTGGGCAGCGCGCGGTACTTTTCCACGCTAGATGCCTCCAAAGGTTACCTACAGGTCCAGATGGCTGACACTGACCGGTCCAAGACCGCGTTCACGTGCCACAGGGGGCTGTTTGAGTTCACTCGTATGCCCTTTGGTCTCTGCAATGGTCCTGCGACTTTTCAGAGGCTCATGGACCGCGTCCTGGGGGAAGCGAAATGGTCCCACGCCATGTGCTACCTGGACGATATCGTGATTTATTCACGAACCTTCGATGAGCACTTAGGCCACATTGCCGACGTGCTCGAGAGGGTACGGGCTGCTGGGATGACTTTGAATCCTGCGAAAGCCCAAATAGCGCGGACCCGGGTTCAGTTACTAGGGTTCACGCTGGGCGAGGGCTCCATTGAGCCTGATGCGGAGAAACTTCGAGCCATACTCGAATTTCCCGCGCCCAAGGACGTACGCGGCCTGCGCCGTTTTCTGGGAATGGCCAATTTTTATCGGTCGTTCATCCCGTCCTGTGCCCGCGTGCAGGCACCCTTGACCAAGCTCTTGGGGAAGACTGCAGCGTGGCGATGGGGGCCCGAGCAAGAGCGATCCTTTCGCCTCCTGTCTAGTGCCATTGCCGAGACAGCGCAGCTCAGGCTACCCGACCTGACCAGACAGTTCGTAGTCCAGACTGACGCGAGCGATCTGGGTTTAGGAGCAGTTCTACAGGAATTCGATGGCGTGCTGCAACCGCTGGCCTTTGCCAGCCGCTCCTTGCTGCCCTCGGAGAGGAATTATTCCGTGACCGAGAAGGAGTGCCTCGCCATCGTGTTTGCACTGCGCAAATTTGACGTCTACCTTGATGGAACGCAATTCGTGGTGCAGACAGACCACAGTGCGCTCAGTTGGCTGATGCGGCTCCGCGAGCCTGCGGGTCGGCTGGCGCGCTGGGCTCTCCTGATACAGCATTACGACTTTTCGGTGCAGTATCGAAAGGGGAGCACAAACGTGGTAGCTGACGCGCTATCCCGTGCCCCACTCGCCAGCGGCGCTTTGACGCCTGTAGGCGGAGGGGGCGAAACAGCGGACGAGCCGCCGGGCGGCAAGGAGGGAGAGCCCGGAAACGGGTTAACCCATTCCGCTAACCAGGCAAGCAGCGCTTCGCAAAGAGGACGAGAGGCGAAGCTCTTTGTGAGCGCCTCGGAGTTGCCGACGCGAACGGAAATTTTGGCTGCAAACCTGAGTGGGGACGAGACCACGCTCCCCTCTGGGATGACTGGAATCGTTTTCAGCCTTAAAGAGCTACTGAAAGCCCAGCAAAATGACCCCTTTTGTCGCGTAATGAGCGACGGTCTCAGGGAGACGGAGCGCCGTGACGCTACTGGTATTGTAGCGGGCGCAGGGGGGCAGAAGCCAGCGTGTGTCGCGGCGAACCCCGGGGATTCATATTTGCTGGACAATGACGGGCTCGTGCTGAAGTACATAGCCACCGATGACGAGTCCATCGACCCGTTCAAGGTGGTTATCCCCAAAAGTCTGAGAGGTGCACTGTTGAGATTCTCTCATGACGAACCACTGGCCGGTCATCTGAGTGGCTCCAAAGTTTTTGCAAAACTGAGTCAATCGGTGACGTGGCCCGGCATGAAGCGTGACATTTTCCACTATTGCCGTTCCTGCCATGTCTGTCAAGCGGTGAAGTCACGGGGCGGCAAGCCGCCTGGAATGATGAAACCAATTGACAGTGTGCGTCCGTGGCAGATGGCCACCTGCGATTTGATGGGGCCTTTCCCCAGGAGCAAGCAGGGGTTCATTTACCTGATGGTAGTCGCTGACCACTTTTCCAAATGGGTTGAGTTGTACCCCCTTCGGAAAGTGTCAGCACGAGCGGTGCTGGATAAACTCCAGGAAGTGTTCTGTCGGTTCGGCTTTCCGGAAAGACTGATCACGGACAATGCGTCCTATTTCACCGCTCGGGTGTTCGGTAACACGTGCCGTTCCCTCGGAATCGAGCACTACACCACTTCACCCTACCACCCCCAGTCCAATTTGACCGAGCGAATCAACCGAACGCTCAAGCCAATGCTTGCGGCCTTTGCCGAGTGTCAAAAGGATTGGGCAGACCATTTGAGCGAGTTTGCGTTCGCCATCCGAACAGCTGAGAATCGCTCAACTGGTTTCTCTCCCGCCTTCCTCAATTTCGGGAGGGAGCTGGCGAATCCGATGTCAAACGTCGTGCAGAGCCAGCTCGGGGATGAGCAGACGCGGGCAGACTGCTCTGCTTATGCGTCGACGCTTCGGGACCGGCTTGGTCGGGCTCTCAACAGAGCAAGGCAGAGTTTGGCGGCAGCCAGAGCCCAACAGAAGGCTCAATATGACCGCAAGCACCGCCGCCTGACTTTTCAGGTGGGTGGTCTTGTCCTGAAGCGCAACCACGTTCTTAGCGATGCGAGCAAGGGGTTCTCAGCCTCGCTCGCTCCTAAGTGGCTTGGTCCGTACCGAGTGGTCAGAGTCTGGTCTCCACTCGCGTACCTGCTGGAGGATCCCCTTACGGGGAAAACCAGCCGTGCCCACATCGCAGACCTGAAGGCCTACGCGTCACGGTCTGACGAGCTTGCGCCGGTACCCATTGGTATCAAAGGCAAGCGCAAAGGCACAACTGGTGCTGCGGAACGCAAGCGTACGGAGCACCGGTACAATCTGAGGCGACGCTCACCGGTGTGATTGATGCCGGACGGCGGACTTTTCCGCAACCGAAGGCACGCAGCCTCAGCTAGCTGGCGAGCTTTCTCGTCAGGCCCTACCCAGGCGAAGCACGGTGTGTTATTTTTTTTTGTTGTTCTTGCAGCATGCTCAGTTCCAGCCTTGTGTGTTTATCAGTTTATTTGTTTGTTTGCTTGAGTCAGTTTCTAGCCACTTTCGTTTCCCCGCTTGTACGTCTGTTTTCGTTCTAACGTACCGAGATGTACATAGGCAAACCTCAGCCCGCTCGTGCTTGCTCTTGTCTGCTAGAAGGAATAGATTGGGTGTCGTTTGTACAGCGCGCCTTTTCTCATTTCCGGCCCGACTGTGGGTGGTTGGCTCGTTAAGGAGCCATGTGTCGCGGTGCGAGTTTTGTGCGGCCCGTATGGAGGGGAAGTTGGCGGGGCGTTTGGGGCGATGGAGGGCGGAAAGTGCACCCTTTGACCCTCGCCGCGGCGCCTCTGGACGCTTCTGATGAGGGGGTCGTTGTCGCCGACCAGCGTCCGCGCACTTGCGGGTGTATGCGTGGTTGTGGCTGTGACTGTGTGCGCGCGTAACCATGAGCCAAGGCGACGCCTGTGAGTTGTGCCGTTGTGTCCTTCTGCGTGAGCGCGAGGATGAGAAGGACCCCTCGCGGTGGACAAGGTTACACATCTGGACGCCGCCGAACGTCCTCGCCCGTTTCAGCCGGCGTGAAAGGGGTGCACTTTCTTGTGCCCGAACGTGATGTCATGTCCAAGGGCGCGAGGTCAGTGCTCTGCCGCGGCCCCGTCGTCATCAAAGCACCCTACATCAACGGAAAGAAGACCGCCATCAGTCGTCGGCCCTCCCAACCTGTTCAACTTGAAGTCTGCGAGCGGTGAGTCGCCGGCCGGCCTACTGGGCCGCGCCATCGAACTTTGAGGCTGGCATCCACCTGTAACATAGCTGTACAGTTGTATTCACATCTCCTTGTGAACCGTGTATATAATCTGCAGGCTGCTTTGATTTAATGAAGCGTATGCAAGTGTTGTTTGCC
The DNA here is from genome assembly GCF_055824585.1 of Amblyomma mixtum. NCBI lineage: Eukaryota > Metazoa > Arthropoda > Arachnida > Ixodida > Ixodidae > Amblyomma > Amblyomma mixtum. The sequence goes on from NW_028317684.1 coordinate 103,304, forward strand.
TTGTTTTCCTTTGTTTGTGTTGTTTTTTTTTCTTACGTTGTTGTGGCTGGAACTGAAGGGTAGCTAGTTTTGTTTTGTGTATTCATTTCTTTATTTTGGAACTGAAGTGTAGCTTATTTTTTTGTGTATTGATTTCTTTATTTTGGCCGCGTGCTTTGCCGATGGGTAGGAGGGCATTTAAGGAGAGGGGGATGTGGGAATCCTGGCTTTGCGCCGTCGCCTTTGCGCGGCTGTGCCGGCCGCCCGCGTTGTTTCTCCTCTTTCCCTTGCTCCCGCCTCAGGCGGTGGAGAGGCGGCTGGGTGACTAATCACTGTCATTTAGCCACAGCTCCGCCCCGGCTCCCCAAGGGCCTTTGCCATTGGCGCCTTTTGGCGGGAATTCGGGACCCCGCTTTGGGCGGCCGCGCGCCGCGCGACCGTCCGAGCGGGGCCCGAGAGAGAGATCCCTCCGAGACAGCGTAAGGTGCGTACGTTACTGTTTGTCCGTGCCGGCCTTTGCCGTTCGGACCAGTGCTTACTCGAGCTCGCCCGCACATGTCCTCTGATCTGCAGCGGCTCGAGCCTGTCCAGCGGGGTCCAGCGACCTCTGACAGGCGTACCTTGCGTTGAATGCCCACTCTCTCTCGCAACCGGCCCAACGGTCGACACGAGAGAGAGATCACAGCACTACCGCGGGGACATTCTCCTGCAGCGGCGTGCTAGCGGTGCGCATTACTCGAGTCGCTTCGTGCGCGCAGCGGAGCCTTGCTCCTCGCGCGCCCCCGGGACGGGGTGACTATTGAGTGTGTGTGTATCAGCTGGAGGACGACGTCAATAAACGTCTCCTTTGTGAACTTGGAGGCCTATTTCTTTGCGGCGAATCGCTCTCCTCCCAGCGGAGGTTGAGTGCGCTGCAGCGGTGTCCCAGTGTGTGTGTGGTGACGGCTGATCGGGGCCCTTGGCTCGCGCGAAGCTCGAACCCGCGGTGGGTGGTGGCCTGTGTCCACTTAGAAACCCACAACCTTCACCATACCAAGCAACACCTCCACCATACCAAGCATCACCTCCACCATACCAAGCATCACCTTCACCATACCAAGCATCACCTTCACCATACCAAGCATCACCTTCAAAATACCAAGCATCACCTTCACCATACCAAGCATCACCTTCACCATACCAAGCATCACCTTCACCATACCAAGCATCACCTTCACCATACCAAGCATCCCCTTCAACATACCAAGCATCACCTTCACCATACCAAGCATCACCTTCACCATACCAAGCATCACCTTCACCATACCAAGCATCACCTTCACCATACCAAGCATCACCTTCACCATACCAAGCATCACCTTCACCATACCAAGCATCACCTTCACCATACCAAGCATCACCTTCACCATAGCAGGCATCACCTTCACCATAGCAAGCATCACCTTCCATACCAAGCATCACCTTCACCATAGCAAGCATCACCTTCACCATAGCAAGCATCACCTTCACCATACCAAGCATCACCTTCACCATACCAAGCATCACCTTCACCATAGCAAGCATCACCTTCACCATAGCAAGCATCACCTTCACCATAGCAAGCATCACCTTCACCATAGGAAGCATCACCTTCACCATAGCAAGCATCACCTTCACCGTACCAAGCATCACCTTCACCGTACCAAGCATCACCTTCACCATACCAAGCATCACCTTCAGAGTACCAAGCATCACCTTCACCGTACCAAGCATCACCTTCACCGTACCAAGTATCACCTTCACCGTACCAAGTATCACCTTCACCGTACCAAGTATCACCTTCACCGTACCAAGTATCAGCTTCACCGTACCAAGTATCAGCTTCACCGTACCAAGTATCACCTTCACCATACCAAGCATCACCTTCACCATACCAAGCATCACCTTCACCATACCAAGCATCACCTTCACCATACCAAGCATCACCTTCACCATACCAAGCATCACCTTCACCATACCAAGCATCACCTTCACCATACCAAGCAACACCTTCACCATACCAAGCATCACCTTCACCATAGCAAGCATCACCTCCACCATAGCAAGCATCACCTTCGCCATACCAAGCATCACCTTCACCATAGCAAGCATCACCTCCACCATAGCAAGCATCACCTTCACCATACCAAGCATCACCGTCACCATACCAAGCATCACCTTCACCATACCAAGCATCACCTTCACCATACCAAGCATCACCTTCACCATACCAAACATCACCTTCACCATACCAAGCATCACCTTCACCATACCAAGCAACACCTTCACCATACCAAGCATCACCTTCACCATAGCAAGCATCACCTCCACCATAGCAAGCATCACCTTCACCATACCAAGCATCACCTTCACCATAGCAAGCATCACCTCCACCATAGCAAGCATCACCTTCACCATACCAATCATCACCGTCACCATACCAAGCATCACCTTCACCATAGCAAGCATCACCTCCACCATAGCAAGCATCACCTTCAACATACCAAGCATCATCTTCACCATACCAAGCATCACCTTCACCATACCAAGCATCACCTTCACCATACCAAGCATCACCTTCACCATACCAAGCATCACCTTCACCATAGCAAGCATCACCTTCACCATACCAAGCATCACCTTCACCATACCAAGCATCACCTTCACCATACCAAGCATCACCTTCACCATAGCAAGCATCACCTCCACCATAGCAAGCATCACCTTCACCATACCAAGCATCACCTTCACCATACCAAGCAACACCTCCACCATAGCAAGCATCACCTCCACCATAGCAAGCATCACCTTCACCATACCAAGCATAACCTTCACCGTACCAAGCATCACCTTCACCGTACCAAGCATCACCTTCACCATACCAAGCATCACCTTCACCATAGCAAGCATCACCTTCACCATACCAAGCATCACCTTCACCAAAGCAAGCATCACCTTCAACATAGCAAGCATCACCTTCACCATACCAAGCATCACCTTCACCATACCAAGCATCACCTCCACCATAGCAAGCATCACCTTCACCATAGCAAGCATCACCTTCACCATAGCAAGCATCACCTTCACCATAGCAAGCATCACCTTCACCATAGCAAGCATCACCTTGACCATAGCAAGCATCACCTTCACCATAGCAAGCATGACCTTCACCATAGCAAGCATCACCTTCACCATAGCAAGCATCACCTTCACCATAGCAAGCATCACCTCGACCATAGCAAGCATCACCTCCACCATAGCAAGCATCACCTCCACCATAGCAAGCATCACCTCCACCATAGCAAGCATCACCTCCACCATAGCAAGCATCACCTCCACCATAGCAAGCATCACCTCCACCATAGCAGGCATCACCTTCACCATACCAAGCATCGCCTTCACCATACCAAGCATCGCCTTCACCATAGCAAGCATCGCCTTCACCATACCAAGCATCACCTTCACCATACAAAGCATCACCTTCACCGTACCAAGCATCACCTTCACCGTACCAAGCATCACCTTCACCGTACCAAGCATCACCTTCACCGTAGCAAGCATCACCTTCACCATAACAAGCATCACCTTCACCATACCAAGCATCACCTTCACCATACCAAGCATCACCTTCACCATACCAAGCATCACCTTCACCATACCAAGCATCACCTTCACCATACCAAGCATCACCTTCACCATACCAAGCATCACCTTCACCATACCAAGCATCACCTTCACCATACCAAGCATCACCTTCACCATACCAAGCATCACCTTCACCATACAAAGCATCACCTTCACCATACAAAGCATCACCTTCACCATACCAAGCATCACCTTCACCATACCAAGCATCACCTTCACCATACCAAGCATCACCTTCACCATACCAAGCATCACCTTCACCATAGCAAGCATCACCTTCACCATAGCAAGCATCACCTTCGCCATAGCAAGCATCACCTTCGCCATAGCAAGCATCACCTTCGCCATAGCAAGCATCACCTTCGCCATAGCAAGCATCACCTTCACCATTGCAAGCATCACCTTCACCATAGCAAGCATCACCTTCACCATAGCAAGCATCACCTTCACCATACCAAGCATCACCTTCACCATACCAAGCATCACCTTCACCATAGCAAGCATCACCTTCACCATACCAAGCATCACCTTCACCATACCAAGCATCACCTTCACCATACCAAGCATCACCTTCACCATAGCAAGCATCACCTCCACCATAGCAAGCATCACCTTCACCATACCAAGCATCACCTTCACCATACCAAGCATCACCGTCACCATACCAAGCATCACCTTCACCATACCAAGCATCACCTTCACCATACCAAGCATCACCTTCACCATACCAAACATCACCTTCACCATACCAAGCATCACCTTCACCATACCAAGCAACACCTTCACCATACCAAGCATCACCTTCACCATACCAAGCATCACCTTCACCATAGCAAGCATCACCTCCACCATAGCAAGCATCACCTTCACCATACCAAGCATCACCTTCACCGTACCAAGCATCACCTTCACCGTACCAAGTATCACCTTCACCGTACCAAGTATCACCTGCACCGTACCAACTATCACCTTCATCATAGCAACCATCACCTTCACCATAGCAAGCATCACCTTCACCATAGCAAGCATCACCTTCACCATACCAAGTATCACCTTCACCGTACCAAGTATCACCTTCACCGTACCAAGTATCACCTTCACCGTACCAACTATCACCTTCACCATAGCAAGCATCACCTTCACCATAGCAAGCATCACCTTCACCATAGCAAGCATCACCTTCACCATAGCAAGCATCACCTTCACCATACCAAGTATCACCTTCACAATACCAAGTATCACCTTCACCATACCAAGCATCACCTTCACCATACCAAGCATCACCTTCACCATACCAAGCATCACCTTCAACATACCAAGCATCACCTTCACCATACCAAGCATCACCTTCACCATACCAAGCATCACCTTCACCATACCAAGCATCACCTTCACCATACCAAGCATCACCTTCACCATACCAAGCATCACCTTCACCATACCAAGCATCACCTTCACCATACCAAGCATCACCTTCACCATACCAAGCATCACCTTCACCATACCAAGCATCACCTTCCCCATAGCAAGCATCACCTTCACCATAGCAAGCATCACCTTCACCATAGCAAGCATCACCTTCACCATAGCAAGCATCACCTTCACCATAGCAAGCATCACCTTCACCATACCAAGCATCACCTTCACCATACCAAGCATCACCTTCACCATACCAAGCATCACCTTCACCATACCAAGCATCACCATCACCATACCAAGCATCACCTTCACCATACCAAGCATCACCTTCACCATAGCAGGCATCACCTTCACCATAGCAAGCATCACCTTCCATACCAAGCATCACCTTCACCATAGCAAGCATCACCTTCACCATAGCAAGCATCACCTTCACCATACCAAGCATCACCTTCACCATACCAAGCATCACCTTCACCATAGCAAGCATCACCTTCACCATTGCAAGCATCACCTTCACCATTGCAAGCATCACCTTCACCATAGCAAGCATCACCTTCACCATAGCAAGCATCACCTTCACCATAGCAAGCATCACCTTCACCATAGCAAGCATCACCTTCACCGTACCAAGCATCACCTTCACCGTACCAAGCATCACCTTCACCGTACCAAGCATCACCTTCACCGTACCAAGTATCACCTTCACCGTACCAAGCATCACCTTCACCATACCAAGCATCACCTTGTGGGAATCCTGGCTTTGCGCCGTCGCCTTTGCGCGGCTGTGCCGGCCGCCCGCGTTGTTTCTCCTCTTTCCCTTGCTCCCGCCTCAGGCGGTGGAGAGGCGGCTGGGTGACTAATCACTGTCATTTAGCCACAGCTCCGCCCCGGCTCCCCAAGGGCCTTTGCCATTGGCGCCTTTTGGCGGGAATTCGGGACCCCGCTTTGGGCGGCCGCGCGCCGCGCGACCGTCCGAGCGGGGCCCGAGAGAGAGATCCCTCCGAGACAGCGTAAGGTGCGTACGTTACTGTTTGTCCGTGCCGGCCTTTGCCGTTCGGACCAGTGCTTACTCGAGCTCGCCCGCACATGTCCTCTGACCTGCAGCGGCTCGAGCCTGTCCAGCGGGGCCACTTAGCAAGAGAATGCACCGTAGCCAGGCCTCCTGCGAGGCAGGGAAACGGCGGCGGGGGTCGGTCGTAAAGGGACCACCGGCCCAATCTCTGCTAATTCCCTCTGCGTACAGAGCAAGCTGCCTTGCTAATGCGCACGCGCCGTTTATTCCGGTCACCATTGCTGGCCGCGAATTTTCGGCGTTACTGGATACGGGAGCCAGCGCTTCCTTGTTCGGTGAAGAGGTGTTGTCCCACTTGCAAAAGCACTCTGTGCGCTTGCGGGACTGCCGTACGGCATTCAACCTTGCGAAAGGCGTAGCCCATTCGGCTGGCGCCGCGAGGCTGACTGTCAGGTGGGGAGAGCGGACGAGACGCACGCGTTTCATCCATCTCCCGGGGCTCAGTGTGCCCATGATTCTCGGACGGGACTTTCTCCTGAAAACCGGGATCGTGGTGGACATTGCGAATGGCGGCTATCGCGACGGACCATTTTCCCAGCTTAAGCCGTTCATTAGCCCACCGGCGTCAGTATCTGCCTGCGCAGTGAAGGCGTTCGGAGAGTGCCACGCTCAGCAGACAGGGCCACGCCCTTGTGTAGAGCGTTCCGTCGTTCAGCCTCCCCATTGGGACCGAGCGGCGCGGCACGACCAGGCACCACATCCGCTGGCCGCCTGTGCGGTAACATTCGATGACACACAGAAGGCTCGTTTGACAGCGCTATTGCGTCAGTACGATGAGCTCTTCACGGATCAACCTGGCTGTACCACTTTAGTGAGCCACAAGATCCACACTGGAGACGCGCTTCCTTTGAAGTGCAACCCTAGACCCGTCAGCCTTGCGAAAAGGCAGGTGATTGATGGGTTGCTGGATGAGATGCTGTCGGCGGACATTAACCGCCGCTCGTCCAGCGCCTGGGCGTCTCCGGTGGTGTTGGTGCCTAAGAAAGATGGCAGCCACCGTTTGTGTGTGGATTATCGCCGTCTGAATGCGCTGACTCGCAAGGATGCCTATCCGCTCCCGACGATCAGCTCAATCGTAGGAAACCTGGGCAGCGCGCGGTACTTTTCCACGCTAGATGCCTCCAAAGGTTACCTACAGGTCCAGATGGCTGACACTGACCGGTCCAAGACCGCGTTCACGTGCCACAGGGGGCTGTTTGAGTTCACTCGTATGCCCTTTGGTCTCTGCAATGGCCCTGCGACTTTTCAGAGGCTCATGGACCGCGTCCTGGGGGAAGCGAAATGGTCCCACGCCATGTGCTACCTGGACGATATCGTGATTTATTCACGAACCTTCGATGAGCACTTAGGCCACATTGCCGACGTGCTCGAGAGGGTACGGGCTGCTGGGATGGCTTTGAATCCTGCGAAAGCCCAAATAGCGCGGACCCGGGTTCAGTTACTAGGGTTCACGCTGGGCGAGGGCTCCATTGAGCCTGATGCGGAGAAACTTCGAGCCATACTCGAATTTCCCGCGCCCAAGGACGTACGCGGCCTGCGCCGTTTTCTGGGAATGGCCAATTTTTATCGGTCGTTCATCCCGTCCTGTGCCCGCGTGCAGGCACCCTTGACCAAGCTCTTGGGGAAGACTGCAGCGTGGCGATGGGGGCCCGAGCAAGAGCGATCCTTTCGCCTCCTGTCTAGTGCCATTGCCGAGACAGCGCAGCTCAGGCTACCCGACCTGACCAGACAGTTCGTAGTCCAGACTGACGCGAGCGATCTGGGTTTAGGAGCAGTTCTCCTACAGGAATTCGATGGCGTGCTGCAACCGCTGGCCTTTGCCAGCCGCTCCTTGCTGCCCTCGGAGAGGAATTATTCCGTGACCGAGAAGGAGTGCCTCGCCATCGTGTTTGCACTGCGCAAATTTGACGTCTACCTTGATGGAACGCAATTCGTGGTGCAGACAGACCACAGTGCGCTCAGTTGGCTGATGCGGCTCCGCGAGCCTGCGGGTCGGCTGGCGCGCTGGGCTCTCCTGATACAGCATTACGACTTTTCGGTGCAGTATCGAAAGGGGAGCACAAACGTGGTAGCTGACGCGCTATCCCGTGCCCCACTCGCCAGCGGCGCTTTGACGCCTGTAGGCGGAGGGGGCGAAACAGCGGACGAGCCGCCGGGCGGCAAGGAGGGAGAGCCCGGAAACGGGTTAACCCATTCCGCTAACCAGGCAAGCAGCGCTTCGCAAAGAGGACGAGAGGCGAAGCTCTTCGTGAGCGCCTCGGAGTTGCCGACGCGAACGGAAATTTTGGCTGCAAACCTGAGTGGGGACGAGACCACGCTCCCCTCTGGGATGACTGGAATCGTTTTCAGCCTTAAAGAGCTACTGAAAGCCCAGCAAAATGACCCCTTTTGTCGCGTAATGAGCGACGGTCTCAGGGAGACGGAGCGCCGTGACGCTACTGGTATTGTAGCGGGCGCAGGGGGGCAGAAGCCAGCGTGTGTCGCGGCGAACCCCGGGGATTCATATTTGCTGGACAATGACGGGCTCGTGCTGAAGTACATAGCCACCGATGACGAGTCCATCGACCCGTTCAAGGTGGTTATCCCCAAAAGTCTGAGAGGTGCACTGTTGAGATTCTCTCATGACGAACCACTGGCCGGTCATCTGAGTGGCTCCAAAGTTTTTGCAAAACTGAGTCAATCGGTGACGTGGCCCGGCATGAAGCGTGACATTTTCCACTATTGCCGTTCCTGCCATGTCTGTCAAGCGGTGAAGTCACGGGGCGGCAAGCCGCCTGGAATGATGAAACCAATTGACAGTGTGCGTCCGTGGCAGATGGCCACCTGCGATTTGATGGGGCCTTTCCCCAGGAGCAAGCAGGGGTTCATTTACCTGATGGTAGTCGCTGACCACTTTTCCAAATGGGTTGAGTTGTACCCCCTTCGGAAAGTGTCAGCACGAGCGGTGCTGGATAAACTCCAGGAAGTGTTCTGTCGGTTCGGCTTTCCGGAAAGACTGATCACGGACAATGCGTCCTATTTCACCGCTCGGGTGTTCGGTAACACGTGCCGTTCCCTCGGAATCGAGCACTACACCACTTCACCCTACCACCCCCAGTCCAATTTGACCGAGCGAATCAACCGAACGCTCAAGCCAATGCTTGCGGCCTTTGCCGAGTGTCAAAAGGATTGGGCAGACCATTTGAGCGAGTTTGCGTTCGCCATCCGAACAGCTGAGAATCGCTCAACTGGTTTCTCTCCCGCCTTCCTCAATTTCGGGAGGGAGCTGGCGAATCCGATGTCAAACGTCGTGCAGAGCCAGCTCGGGGATGAGCAGACGCGGGCAGACTGCTCTGCTTATGCGTCGACGCTTCGGGACCGGCTTGGTCGGGCTCTCAACAGAGCAAGGCAGAGTTTGGCGGCAGCCAGAGCCCAACAGAAGGCTCAATATGACCGCAAGCACCGCCGCCTGACTTTTCAGGTGGGTGGTCTTGTCCTGAAGCGCAACCACGTTCTTAGCGATGCGAGCAAGGGGTTCTCAGCCTCGCTCGCTCCTAAGTGGCTTGGTCCGTACCGAGTGGTCAGAGTCTGGTCTCCACTCGCGTACCTGCTGGAGGATCCCCTTACGGGGAAAACCAGCCGTGCCCACATCGCAGACCTGAAGGCCTACGCGTCACGGTCTGACGAGCTTGCGCCGGTACCCATTGGTATCAAAGGCAAGCGCAAAGGCACAACTGGTGCTGCGGAACGCAAGCGTACGGAGCACCGGTACAATCTGAGGCGACGGTCACCGGTGTGATTGATGCCGGACGGCGGACTTTTCCGCAACCGAAGGCACGCAGCCTCAGCTAGCTGGCGAGCTTTCTCGTCAGGCCCTACCCAGGCGAAGCACGGTGTGTTATTTTTTTTTGTTGTTCTTGCAGCATGCTCAGTTCCAGCCTTGTGTGTTTATCAGTTTATTTGTTTGTTTGCTTGAGTCAGTTTCTAGCCACTTTCGTTTCCCTGCTTGTACGTCTGTTTTCGTTCTAACGTACCGAGATGTACATAGGCAAACTTCAGCCCGCTCGTGCTTGCTCTTATCTGCTAGAAGGAATAGATTGGGTGTCGTTTGTACAGCGCGCCTTTTCTCATTTCCGGCCCGACTGTGGGTGGTTGGCTCGTTAAGGAGCCATGTGTCGCGGTGCGAGTTTTGTGCGGCCCGTATGGAGGGGAAGTTGGCGGGGCGTTTGGGGCGATGGAGGGCGGAAAGTGCACCCTTTGACCCTCGCCGCGGCGCCTCTGGACGCTTCTGATGAGGGGGTCGTTGTCGCCGACCAGCGTCCGCGCACTTGCGGGTGTATGCGTGGTTGTGGCTGTGACTGTGTGCGCGCGTAACCATGAGCCAAGGCGACGCCTGTGAGTTGTGCCGTTGTGTCCTTCTGCGTGAGCGCGAGGATGAGAAGGACCCCTCGCGGTGGACAAGGTTACACATCTGGACGCCGCCGAACGTCCTCGCCCGTTTCAGCCGGCGTGAAAGGGGTGCACTAACTTTCTTGTGCCCGAACGTGATGTCATGTCCAAGGGCGCGAGGTCAGTGCTCTGCCGCGGCCCCGTCGTCATCAAAGCACCCTACATCAACGGAAAGAAGACCGCCATCAGTCGTCGGCCCTCCCAACCTGTTCAACTTGAAGTCTGCGAGCGGTGAGTCGCCGACCGGCCTACTGGGCCGCGCCATCGAACTTTGAGGCTGGCATCCACCTGTAACATAGCTGTACAGTTGTATTCACATCTCCTTGTGAACCGTGTATATAATCTGCAGGCTGCTTTGATTTAATGAAGCGTATGCAAGTGTTGTTTGCCTTGTTTTCCTTTGTTTGTGTTGTTTTTTTTTCTTACGTTGTTGTGGCTGGAACTGAAGGGTAGCTAGTTTTGTTTTGTGTATTCATTTCTTTATTTTGGAACTGAAGTGTAGCTTATTTTTTTGTGTATTGATTTCTTTATTTTGGCCGCGTGCTTTGCCGATGGGTAGGAGGGCATTTAAGGAGAGGGGGATGTGGGAATCCTGGCTTTGCGCCGTCGCCTTTGCGCGGCTGTGCCGGCCGCCCGCGTTGTTTCTCCTCTTTCCCTTGCTCCCGCCTCAGGCGGTGGAGAGGCGGCTGGGTGACTAATCACTGTCATTTAGCCACAGCTCCGCCCCGGCTCCCCAAGGGCCTTTGCCATTGGCGCCTTTTGGCGGGAATTCGGGACCCCGCTTTGGGCGGCCGCGCGCCGCGCGACCGTCCGAGCGGGGCCCGAGAGAGAGATCCCTCCGAGACAGCGTAAGGTGCGTACGTTACTGTTTGTCCGTGCCGGCCTTTGCCGTTCGGACCAGTGCTTACTCGAGCTCGCCCGCACATGTCCTCTGATCTGCAGCGGCTCGAGCCTGTCCAGCGGGGTCCAGCGACCTCTGACAGGCGTACCTTGCGTTGAATGCCCACTCTCTCTCGCAACCGGCCCAACGGTCGACACGAGAGAGAGATCACAGCACTACCGCGGGGACATTCTCCTGCAGCGGCGTGCTAGCGGTGCGCATTACTCGAGTCGCTTCGTGCGCGCAGCGGAGCCTTGCTCCTCGCGCGCCCCCGGGACGGGGTGACTATTGAGTGTGTGTGTATCAGCTGGAGGACGACGTCAATAAACGTCTCCTTTGTGAACTTGGAGGCCTATTTCTTTGCGGCGAATCGCTCTCCTCCCAGCGGAGGTTGAGTGCGCTGCAGCGGTGTCCCAGTGTGTGTGTGGTGACGGCTGATCGGGGCCCTTGGCTCGCGCGAAGCTCGAACCCGCGGTGGGTGGTGGCCTGTGTCCACTTAGAAACCCACAACCTTCACCATACCAAGCAACACCTCCACCATACCAAGCATCACCTCCATCATACCAAGCATCACCTTCACCATACCAAGCATCACCTTCACCATACCAAGCATCACCTTCAAAATACCAAGCATCACCTTCACCATACCAAGCATCACCTTCACCATACCAAGCATCACCTTCACCATACCAAGCATCACCTTCACCATACCAAGCATCACCTTCAACATACCAAGCATCACCTTCACCATACCAAGCATCACCTTCACCATACCAAGCATCACCTTCACCATACCAAGCATCACCTTCACCATACCAAGCAACACCTCCACCATACCAAGCATCACCTCCACCATACCAAGCATCACCTTCACCATACCAAGCATCACCTTCACCATACCAAGCATCACCTTCAAAATACCAAGCATCACCTTCACCATACCAAGCATCACCTTCACCATACCAAGCATCACCTTCACCATACCAAGCATCACCTTCACCATACCAAGCATCACCTTCAACATACCAAGCATCACCTTCACCATACCAAGCATCACCTTCACCATACCAAGCATCACCTTCACCATACCAAGCATCACCTTCACCATAGGAAGCATCACCTTCACCATAGCAAGCATCACCTTCACCGTACCAAGCATCACCTTCACCGTACCAAGCATCACCTTCACCGTACCAAGCATCACCTTCAGAGTACCAAGCATCACCTTCACCGTACCAAGCATCACCTTCACCGTACCAAGTATCACCTTCACCGTACCAAGTATCACCTTCACCGTACCAAGTATCACCTTCACCGTACCAAGTATCAGCTTCACCGTACCAAGTATCAGCTTCACCGTACCAAGTATCACCTTCACCATAGCAAGCATCACCTTCACCATAGGAAGCATCACCTTCACCATAGCAAGCATCACCTTCACCGTACCAAGCATCACCTTCACCGTACCAAGCATCACCTTCACCGTACCAAGCATCACCTTCAGAGTACCAAGCATCACCTTCACCGTACCAAGCATCACCTTCACCGTACCAAGTATCACCTTCACCGTACCAAGTATCACCTTCACCGTACCAAGTATCACCTTCACCGTACCAAGTATCAGCTTCACCGTACCAAGTATCAGCTTCACCGTACCAAGTATCACCTTCACCATACCAAGCATCACCTTCACCATACCAAGCATCACCTTCACCATACCAAGCATCACCTTCACCATACCAAGCATCACCTTCACCATACCAAGCATCACCTTCACCATACCAAGCATCACCTTCACCATACCAAGCAACACCTTCACCATACCAAGCATCACCTTCACCATAGCAAGCATCACCTCCACCATAGCAAGCATCACCTTCGCCATACCAAGCATCACCTTCACCATAGCAAGCATCACCTCCACCATAGCAAGCATCACCTTCACCATACCAAGCATCACCGTCACCATACCAAGCATCACCTTCACCATACCAAGCATCACCTTCACCATACCAAGCATCACCTTCACCATACCAAACATCACCTTCACCATACCAAGCATCACCTTCACCATACCAAGCAACACCTTCACCATACCAAGCATCACCTTCACCATAGCAAGCATCACCTCCACCATAGCAAGCATCACCTTCACCATACCAAGCATCACCTTCACCATAGCAAGCATCACCTCCACCATAGCAAGCATCACCTTCACCATACCAATCATCACCGTCACCATACCAAGCATCACCTTCACCATAGCAAGCATCACCTCCACCATAGCAAGCATCACCTTCAACATACCAAGCATCATCTTCACCATACCAAGCATCACCTTCACCATACCAAGCATCACCTTCACCATACCAAGCATCACCTTCACCATACCAAGCATCACCTTCACCATAGCAAGCATCACCTTCACCATACCAAGCATCACCTTCACCATACCAAGCATCACCTTCACCATACCAAGCATCACCTTCACCATAGCAAGCATCACCTCCACCATAGCAAGCATCACCTTCACCATACCAAGCATCACCTTCACCATACCAAGCAACACCTCCACCATAGCAAGCATCACCTCCACCATAGCAAGCATCACCTTCACCATACCAAGCATCACCTTCACCGTACCAAGCATCACCTTCACCGTACCAAGCATCACCTTCACCATACCAAGCATCACCTTCACCATAGCAAGCATCACCTTCACCATACCAAGCATCACCTTCACCAAAGCAAGCATCACCTTCAACATAGCAAGCATCACCTTCACCATACCAAGCATCACCTTCACCATACCAAGCATCACCTCCACCATAGCAAGCATCACCTTCACCATAGCAAGCATCACCTTCACCATTGCAAGCATCACCTTCACCATAGCAAGCATCACCTTCACCATAGCAAGCATCACCTTGACCATAGCAAGCATCACCTTCACCATAGCAAGCATGACCTTCACCATAGCAAGCATCACCTTCACCATAGCAAGCATCACCTTCACCATAGCAAGCATCACCTCGACCATAGCAAGCATCACCTCCACCATAGCAAGCATCACCTCCACCATAGCAAGCATCACCTCCACCATAGCAAGCATCACCTCCACCATAGCAAGCATCACCTCCACCATAGCAAGCATCACCTCCACCATAGCAAGCATCACCTCCACCATAGCAAGCATCACCTTCACCATACCAAGCATCGCCTTCACCATACCAAGCATCGCCTTCACCATACCAAGCATCGCCTTCACCATACCAAGCATCACCTTCACCATACAAAGCATCACCTTCACCGTACCAAGCATCACCTTCACCGTACCAAGCATCACCTTCACCGTACCAAGCATCACCTTCACCGTAGCAAGCATCACCTTCACCATAACAAGCATCACCTTCACCATACCAAGCATCACCTTCACCATACCAAGCATCACCTTCACCATACCAAGCATCACCTTCACCATACCAAGCATCACCTTCACCATACCAAGCATCACCTTCACCATACCAAGCATCACCTTCACCATACCAAGCATCACCTTCACCATACCAAGCATCACCTTCACCATACCAAGCATCACCTTCACCATACAAAGCATCACCTTCACCATACAAAGCATCACCTTCACCATACCAAGCATCACCTTCACCATACCAAGCATCACCTTCACCATACCAAGCATCACCTTCACCATACCAAGCATCACCTTCACCATAGCAAGCATCACCTTCACCATAGCAAGCATCACCTTCGCCATAGCAAGCATCACCTTCGCCATAGCAAGCATCACCTTCGCCATAGCAAGCATCACCTTCACCATTGCAAGCATCACCTTCACCATAGCAAGCATCACCATCACCATAGCAAGCATCACCTTCACCATAGCAAGCATCACCTTCACCATAGCAAGCATCACCTTCACCGTAGCAAGCATCACCTTCACCGTACCAAGCATCACCTTCACCGTACCAAGCATCACCTTCACCGTACCAAGCATCACCTTCACCGTACCAAGCATCACCTTCACCATACCAAGCATCACCTTCACCATACCAAGCAACACCTCCACCATACCAAGCATCACCTCCACCATACCACGCATCACCTTCACCATACCAAGCATCACCTTCACCATACCAAGCATCACCTTCAAAATACCAAGCATCACCTTCACCATACCAAGCATCACCTTCACCATACCAAGCATCACCTTCACCATACCAAGCATCACCTTCAACATACCAAGCATCACCTTCACCATACCAAGCATCACCTTCACCATACCAAGCATCACCTTCACCATACCAAGCATCACCTTCACCATACCAAGCATCACCTTCACCATACCAAGCATCACCTTCACCATACCAAGCATCACCTTCACCATACCAAGCATCACCTTCACCATAGCAGGCATCACCTTCACCATAGCAAGCATCACCTTCCATACCAAGCATCACCTTCACCATAGCAAGCATCACCTTCACCATAGCAAGCATCACCTTCACCATACCAAGCATCACCTTCACCATACCAAGCATCACCTTCACCATAGCAAGCATCACCTTCACCATAGCAAGCATCACCTTCACCATAGCAAGCATCACCTTCACCATAGGAAGCATCACCTTCACCATAGCAAGCATCACCTTCACCGTACAGAGCATCACCTTCACCGTACCAAGCATCACCTTCACCGTACCAAGCATCACCTTCACCGTACCAAGCATCACCTTCACCGTACCAAGCATCACCTTCACCGTACCAAGTATCACCTTCACCGTACCAAGTATCACCTTCACCGTACCAAGTATCAGCTTCACCGTACCAAGTATCAGCTTCACCGTACCAAGTATCACCTTCACCATACCAAGCATCACCTTCACCATACCAAGCATCACCTTCACCATAGCAAGCATCACCTCCACCATAGCAAGCATCACCTTCACCATACCAATCATCACCGTCACCATACCAAGCATCACCTTCACCATAGCAAGCATCACCTCCACCATAGCAAGCATCACCTTCAACATACCAAGCATCATCTTCACCATACCAAGCATCACCTTAACCATACCAAGCATCACCTTCACCATAGCAAGCATCACCTTCACCATACCAAGCATCACCTTCACCATACCAAGCATCACCTTCACCATACCAAGCATCACCTTCACCATAGCAAGCATCACCTCCACCATAGCAAGCATCACCTTCACCATACCAAGCATCACCTTCACCATAGCAAGCATCACCTCCACCATAGCAAGCAACACCTTCACCATACCAAGCATCACCTTCACCATACCAAGCAACACCTCCACCATAGCAAGCATCACCTCCACCATAGCAAGCATCACCTTCACCATACCAAGCATAACCTTCACCGTACCAAGCATCACCTTCACCGTACCAAGCATCACCTTCACCATACCAAGCATCACCTTCACCATAGCAAGCATCACCTTCACCATACCAAGCATCACCTTCACCAAAGCAAGCATCACCTTCAACATAGCAAGCATCACCTTCACCATACCAAGCATCACCTTCACCATACCAAGCATCACCTCCACCATAGCAAGCATCACCTTCACCATAGCAAGCATCACCTTCACCATAGCAAGCATCACCTTCACCATAGCAAGCATCACCTTCACCATAGCAAGCATCACCTTGACCATAGCAAGCATCACCTTCACCATAGCAAGCATGACCTTCACCATAGCAAGCATCACCTTCACCATAGCAAGCATCACCTTCACCATAGCAAGCATCACCTCGACCATAGCAAGCATCACCTCCACCATAGCAAGCATCACCTCCACCATAGCAAGCATCACCTCCACCATAGCAAGCATCACCTCCACCATAGCAAGCATCACCTCCACCATAGCAAGCATCACCTCCACCATAGCAAGCATCACCTCCACCATAGCAAGCATCACCTTCACCATACCAAGCATCGCCTTCACCATACCAAGCATCGCCTTCACCATAGCAAGCATCGCCTTCACCATACCAAGCATCACCTTCACCATACAAAGCATCACCTTCACCGTACCAAGCATCACCTTCACCGTACCAAGCATCACCTTCACCGTACCAAGCATCACCTTCACCGTAGCAAGCATCACCTTCACCATAACAAGCATCACCTTCACCATACCAAGCATCACCTTCACCATACCAAGCATCACCTTCACCATACCAAGCATCACCTTCACCATACCAAGCATCACCTTCACCATACCAAGCATCACCTTCACCATACCAAGCATCACCTTCACCATACCAAGCATCACCTTCACCATACCAAGCATCACCTTCACCATACCAAGCATCACCTTCACCATACAAAGCATCACCTTCACCATACAAAGCATCACCTTCACCATACCAAGCATCACCTTCACCATACCAAGCATCACCTTCACCATACCAAGCATCACCTTCACCATACCAAGCATCACCTTCACCATAGCAAGCATCACCTTCACCATAGCAAGCATCACCTTCGCCATAGCAAGCATCACCTTCGCCATAGCAAGCATCACCTTCGCCATAGCAAGCATCACCTTCGCCATAGCAAGCATCACCTTCACCATTGCAAGCATCACCTTCACCATAGCAAGCATCACCTTCACCATAGCAAGCATCACCTTCACCATACCAAGCATCACCTTCACCATACCAAGCATCACCTTCACCATAGCAAGCATCACCTTCACCATACCAAGCATCACCTTCACCATACCAAGCATCACCTTCACCATACCAAGCATCACCTTCACCATAGCAAGCATCACCTCCACCATAGCAAGCATCACCTTCACCATACCAAGCATCACCTTCACCATACCAAGCATCACCGTCACCATACCAAGCATCACCTTCACCATACCAAGCATCACCTTCACCATACCAAGCATCACCTTCACCATACCAAACATCACCTTCACCATACCAAGCATCACCTTCACCATACCAAGCAACACCTTCACCATACCAAGCATCACCTTCACCATACCAAGCATCACCTTCACCATAGCAAGCATCACCTCCACCATAGCAAGCATCACCTTCACCATACCAAGCATCACCTTCACCGTACCAAGCATCAACTTCACCGTACCAAGTATCACCTTCACCGTACCAAGTATCACCTGCACCGTACCAACTATCACCTTCATCATAGCAACCATCACCTTCACCATAGCAAGCATCACCTTCACCATAGCAAGCATCACCTTCACCATACCAAGTATCACCTTCACCGTACCAAGTATCACCTTCACCGTACCAAGTATCACCTTCACCGTACCAACTATCACCTTCACCATAGCAAGCATCACCTTCACCATAGCAAGCATCACCTTCACCATAGCAAGCATCACCTTCACCATAGCAAGCATCACCTTCACCATACCAAGTATCACCTTCACCATACCAAGCATCACCTTCACCATACCAAGCATCACCTTCACCATACCAAGCATCACCTTCACCATACCAAGCATCACCTTCAACATACCAAGCATCACCTTCACCATACCAAGCATCACCTTCACCATACCAAGCATCACCTTCACCATACCAAGCATCACCTTCACCATACCAAGCATCACCTTCACCATACCAAGCATCACCTTCACCATACCAAGCATCACCTTCACCATACCAAGCATCACCTTCACCATACCAAGCATCACCTTCACCATACCAAGCATCACCTTCCCCATAGCAAGCATCACCTTCACCATAGCAAGCATCACCTTCACCATAGCAAGCATCACCTTCACCATAGCAAGCATCACCTTCACCATAGCAAGCATCACCTTCACCATACCAAGCATCACCTTCACCATACCAAGCATCACCTTCACCATACCAAGCATCACCTTCACCATACCAAGCATCACCATCACCATACCAAGCATCACCTTCACCATACCAAGCATCACCTTCACCATAGCAGGCATCACCTTCACCATAGCAAGCATCACCTTCCATACCAAGCATCACCTTCACCATAGCAAGCATCACCTTCACCATAGCAAGCATCACCTTCACCATACCAAGCATCACCTTCACCATACCAAGCATCACCTTCACCATAGCAAGCATCACCTTCACCATTGCAAGCATCACCTTCACCATTGCAAGCATCACCTTCACCATAGCAAGCATCACCTTCACCATAGCAAGCATCACCTTCACCATAGCAAGCATCACCTTCACCATAGCAAGCATCACCTTCACCGTACCAAGCATCACCTTCACCGTACCAAGCATCACCTTCACCGTACCAAGCATCACCTTCACCGTACCAAGTATCACCTTCACCGTACCAAGCATCACCTTCACCATACCAAGCATCACCTTGTGGGAATCCTGGCTTTGCGCCGTCGCCTTTGCGCGGCTGTGCCGGCCGCCCGCGTTGTTTCTCCTCTTTCCCTTGCTCCCGCCTCAGGCGGTGGAGAGGCGGCTGGGTGACTAATCACTGTCATTTAGCCACAGCTCCGCCCCGGCTCCCCAAGGGCCTTTGCCATTGGCGCCTTTTGGCGGGAATTCGGGACCCCGCTTTGGGCGGCCGCGCGCCGCGCGACCGTCCGAGCGGGGCCCGAGAGAGAGATCCCTCCGAGACAGCGTAAGGTGCGTACGTTACTGTTTGTCCGTGCCGGCCTTTGCCGTTCGGACCAGTGCTTACTCGAGCTCGCCCGCACATGTCCTCTGACCTGCAGCGGCTCGAGCCTGTCCAGCGGGGCCACTTAGCAAGAGAATGCACCGTAGCCAGGCCTCCTGCGAGGCAGGGAAACGGCGGCGGGGGTCGGTCGTAAAGGGACCACCGGCCCAATCTCTGCTAATTCCCTCTGCGTACAGAGCAAGCTGCCTTGCTAATGCGCACGCGCCGTTTATTCCGGTCACCATTGCTGGCCGCGAATTTTCGGCGTTACTGGATACGGGAGCCAGCGCTTCCTTGTTCGGTGAAGAGGTGTTGTCCCACTTGCAAAAGCACTCTGTGCGCTTGCGGGACTGCCGTACGGCATTCAACCTTGCGAAAGGCGTAGCCCATTCGGCTGGCGCCGCGAGGCTGACTGTCAGGTGGGGAGAGCGGACGAGACGCACGCGTTTCATCCATCTCCCGGGGCTCAGTGTGCCCATGATTCTCGGACGGGACTTTCTCCTGAAAACCGGGATCGTGGTGGACATTGCGAATGGCGGCTATCGCGACGGACCATTTTCCCAGCTTAAGCCGTTCATTAGCCCACCGGCGTCAGTATCTGCCTGCGCAGTGAAGGCGTTCGGAGAGTGCCACGCTCAGCAGACAGGGCCACGCCCTTGTGTAGAGCGTTCCGTCGTTCAGCCTCCCCATTGGGACCGAGCGGCGCGGCACGACCAGGCACCACATCCGCTGGCCGCCTGTGCGGTAACATTCGATGACACACAGAAGGCTCGTTTGACAGCGCTATTGCGTCAGTACGATGAGCTCTTCACGGATCAACCTGGCTGTACCACTTTAGTGAGCCACAAGATCCACACTGGAGACGCGCTTCCTTTGAAGTGCAACCCTAGACCCGTCAGCCTTGCGAAAAGGCAGGTGATTGATGGGTTGCTGGATGAGATGCTGTCGGCGGACATTATCCGCCGCTCGTCCAGCGCCTGGGCGTCTCCGGTGGTGTTGGTGCCTAAGAAAGATGGCAGCCACCGTTTGTGTGTGGATTATCGCCGTCTGAATGCGCTGACTCGCAAGGATGCCTATCCGCTCCCGACGATCAGCTCAATCGTAGGAAACCTGGGCAGCGCGCGGTACTTTTCCACGCTAGATGCCTCCAAAGGTTACCTACAGGTCCAGATGGCTGACACTGACCGGTCCAAGACCGCGTTCACGTGCCACAGGGGGCTGTTTGAGTTCACTCGTATGCCCTTTGGTCTCTGCAATGGTCCTGCGACTTTTCAGAGGCTCATGGACCGCGTCCTGGGGGAAGCGAAATGGTCCCACGCCATGTGCTACCTGGACGATATCGTGATTTATTCACGAACCTTCGATGAGCACTTAGGCCACATTGCCGACGTGCTCGAGAGGGTACGGGCTGCTGGGATGACTTTGAATCCTGCGAAAGCCCAAATAGCGCGGACCCGGGTTCAGTTACTAGGGTTCACGCTGGGCGAGGGCTCCATTGAGCCTGATGCGGAGAAACTTCGAGCCATACTCGAATTTCCCGCGCCCAAGGACGTACGCGGCCTGCGCCGTTTTCTGGGAATGGCCAATTTTTATCGGTCGTTCATCCCGTCCTGTGCCCGCGTGCAGGCACCCTTGACCAAGCTCTTGGGGAAGACTGCAGCGTGGCGATGGGGGCCCGAGCAAGAGCGATCCTTTCGCCTCCTGTCTAGTGCCATTGCCGAGACAGCGCAGCTCAGGCTACCCGACCTGACCAGACAGTTCGTAGTCCAGACTGACGCGAGCGATCTGGGTTTAGGAGCAGTTCTCCTACAGGAATTCGATGGCGTGCTGCAACCGCTGGCCTTTGCCAGCCGCTCCTTGCTGCCCTCGGAGAGGAATTATTTCGTGACCGAGAAGGAGTGCCTCGCCATCGTGTTTGCACTGCGCAAATTTGACGTCTACCTTGATGGAACGCAATTCGTGGTGCAGACAGACCACAGTGCGCTCAGTTGGCTGATGCGGCTCCGCGAGCCTGCGGGTCGGCTGGCGCGCTGGGCTCTCCTGATACAGCATTACGACTTTTCGGTGCAGTATCGAAAGGGGAGCACAAACGTGGTAGCTGACGCGCTATCCCGTGCCCCACTCGCCAGCGGCGCTTTGACGCCTGTAGGCGGAGGGGGCGAAACAGCGGACGAGCCGCCGGGCGGCAAGGAGGGAGAGCCCGGAAACGGGTTAACCCATTCCGCTAACCAGGCAAGCAGCGCTTCGCAAAGAGGACGAGAGGCGAAGCTCTTCGTGAGCGCCTCGGAGTTGCCGACGCGAACGGAAATTTTGGCTGCAAACCTGAGTGGGGACGAGACCACGCTCCCCTCTGGGATGACTGGAATCGTTTTCAGCCTTAAAGAGCTACTGAAAGCCCAGCAAAATGACCCCTTTTGTCGCGTAATGAGCGACGGTCTCAGGGAGACGGAGCGCCGTGACGCTACTGGTATTGTAGCGGGCGCAGGGGGGCAGAAGCCAGCGTGTGTCGCGGCGAACCCCGGGGATTCATATTTGCTGGACAATGACGGGCTCGTGCTGAAGTACATAGCCACCGATGACGAGTCCATCGACCCGTTCAAGGTGGTTATCCCCAAAAGTCTGAGAGGTGCACTGTTGAGATTCTCTCATGACGAACCACTGGCCGGTCATCTGAGTGGCTCCAAAGTTTTTGCAAAACTGAGTCAATCGGTGACGTGGCCCGGCATGAAGCGTGACATTTTCCACTATTGCCGTTCCTGCCATGTCTGTCAAGCGGTGAAGTCACGGGGCGGCAAGCCGCCTGGAATGATGAAACCAATTGACAGTGTGCGTCCGTGGCAGATGGCCACCTGCGATTTGATGGGGCCTTTCCCCAGGAGCAAGCAGGGGTTCATTTACCTGATGGTAGTCGCTGACCACTTTTCCAAATGGGTTGAGTTGTACCCCCTTCGGAAAGTGTCAGCACGAGCGGTGCTGGATAAACTCCAGGAAGTGTTCTGTCGGTTCGGCTTTCCGGAAAGACTGATCACGGACAATGCGTCCTATTTCACCGCTCGGGTGTTCGGTAACACGTGCCGTTCCCTCGGAATCGAGCACTACACCACTTCACCCTACCACCCCCAGTCCAATTTGACCGAGCGAATCAACCGAACGCTCAAGCCAATGCTTGCGGCCTTTGCCGAGTGTCAAAAGGATTGGGCAGACCATTTGAGCGAGTTTGCGTTCGCCATCCGAACAGCTGAGAATCGCTCAACTGGTTTCTCTCCCGCCTTCCTCAATTTCGGGAGGGAGCTGGCGAATCCGATGTCAAACGTCGTGCAGAGCCAGCTCGGGGATGAGCAGACGCGGGCAGACTGCTCTGCTTATGCGTCGACGCTTCGGGACCGGCTTGGTCGGGCTCTCAACAGAGCAAGGCAGAGTTTGGCGGCAGCCAGAGCCCAACAGAAGGCTCACTATGACCGCAAGCACCGCCGCCTGACTTTTCAGGTGGGTGGTCTTGTCCTGAAGCGCAACCACGTTCTTAGCGATGCGAGCAAGGGGTTCTCAGCCTCGCTCGCTCCTAAGTGGCTTGGTCCGTACCGAGTGGTCAGAGTCTGGTCTCCACTCGCGTACCTGCTGGAGGATCCCCTTACGGGGAAAACCAGCCGTGCCCACATCGCAGACCTGAAGGCCTACGCGTCACGGTCTGACGAGCTTGCGCCGGTACCCATTGGTATCAAAGGCAAGCGCAAAGGCACAACTGGTGCTGCGGAACGCAAGCGTACGGAGCACCGGTACAATCTGAGGCGACGGTCACCGGTGTGATTGATGCCGGACGGCGGACTTTTCCGCAACCGAAGGCACGCAGCCTCAGCTAGCTGGCGAGCTTTCTCGTCAGGCCCTACCCAGGCGAAGCACGGTGTGTTATTTTTTTTGTTGTTCTTGCAGCATGCTCAGTTCCAGCCTTGTGTGTTTATCAGTTTATTTGTTTGTTTGCTTGAGTCAGTTTCTAGCCACTTTCGTTTCCCCGCTTGTACGTCTGTTTTCGTTCTAACGTACCGAGATGTACATAGGCAAACTTCAGCCCGCTCGTGCTTGCTCTTATCTGCTAGAAGGAATAGATTGGGTGTCGTTTGTACAGCGCGCCTTTTCTCATTTCCGGCCCGACTGTGGGTGGTTGGCTCGTTAAGGAGCCATGTGTCGCGGTGCGAGTTTTGTGCGGCCCGTATGGAGGGGAAGTTGGCGGGGCGTTTGGGGCGATGGAGGGCGGAAAGTGCACCCTTTGACCCTCGCCGCGGCGCCTCTGGACGCTTCTGATGAGGGGGTCGTTGTCGCCGACCAGCGTCCGCGCACTTGCGGGTGTATGCGTGGTTGTGGCTGTGACTGTGTGCGCGCGTAACCATGAGCCAAGGCGACGCCTGTGAGTTGTGCCGTTGTGTCCTTCTGCGTGAGCGCGAGGATGAGAAGGACCCCTCGCGGTGGACAAGGTTACACATCTGGACGCCGCCGAACGTCCTCGCCCGTTTCAGCCGGCGTGAAAGGGGTGCACTAACTTTCTTGTGCCCGAACGTGATGTCATGTCCAAGGGCGCGAGGTCAGTGCTCTGCCGCGGCCCCGTCGTCATCAAAGCACCCTACATCAACGGAAAGAAGACCGCCATCAGTCGTCGGCCCTCCCAACCTGTTCAACTTGAAGTCTGCGAGCGGTGAGTCGCCGACCGGCCTACTGGGCCGCGCCATCGAACTTTGAGGCTGGCATCCACCTGTAACATAGCTGTACAGTTGTATTCACATCTCCTTGTGAACCGTGTATATAATCTGCAGGCTGCTTTGATTTAATGAAGCGTATGCAAGTGTTGTTTGCCTTGTTTTCCTTTGTTTGTGTTGTTTTTTTTTCTTACGTTGTTGTGGCTGGAACTGAAGGGTAGCTAGTTTTGTTTTGTGTATTCATTTCTTTATTTTGGAACTGAAGTGTAGCTTATTTTTTTGTGTATTGATTTCTTTATTTTGGCCGCGTGCTTTGCCGATGGGTAGGAGGGCATTTAAGGAGAGGGGGATGTGGGAATCCTGGCTTTGCGCCGTCGCCTTTGCGCGGCTGTGCCGGCCGCCCGCGTTGTTTCTCCTCTTTCCCTTGCTCCCGCCTCAGGCGGTGGAGAGGCGGCTGGGTGACTAATCACTGTCATTTAGCCACAGCTCCGCCCCGGCTCCCCAAGGGCCTTTGCCATTGGCGCCTTTTGGCGGGAATTCGGGACCCCGCTTTGGGCGGCCGCGCGCCGCGCGACCGTCCGAGCGGGGCCCGAGAGAGAGATCCCTCCGAGACAGCGTAAGGTGCGTACGTTACTGTTTGTCCGTGCCGGCCTTTGCCGTTCGGACCAGTGCTTACTCGAGCTCGCCCGCACATGTCCTCTGATCTGCAGCGGCTCGAGCCTGTCCAGCGGGGTCCAGCGACCTCTGACAGGCGTACCTTGCGTTGAATGCCCACTCTCTCTCGCAACCGGCCCAACGGTCGACACGAGAGAGAGATCACAGCACTACCGCGGGGACATTCTCCTGCAGCGGCGTGCTAGCGGTGCGCATTACTCGAGTCGCTTCGTGCGCGCAGCGGAGCCTTGCTCCTCGCGCGCCCCCGGGACGGGGTGACTATTGAGTGTGTGTGTATCAGCTGGAGGACGACGTCAATAAACGTCTCCTTTGTGAACTTGGAGGCCTATTTCTTTGCGGCGAATCGCTCTCCTCCCAGCGGAGGTTGAGTGCGCTGCAGCGGTGTCCCAGTGTGTGTGTGGTGACGGCTGATCGGGGCCCTTGGCTCGCGCGAAGCTCGAACCCGCGGTGGGTGGTGGCCTGTGTCCACTTAGAAACCCACAACCTTCACCATACCAAGCAACACCTCCACCATACCAAGCATCACCTCCACCATACCAAGCATCACCTTCACCATACCAAGCATCACCTTCACCATACCAAGCATCACCTTCAAAATACCAAGCATCACCTTCACCATACCAAGCATCACCTTCACCATACCAAGCATCACCTTCACCATACCAAGCATCACCTTCACCATACCAAGCATCACCTTCAACATACCAAGCATCACCTTCACCATACCAAGCATCACCTTCACCATACCAAGCATCACCTTCACCATACCAAGCATCACCTTCACCATACCAAGCATCACCTTCACCATACCAAGCATCACCTTCACCATACCAAGCATCACCTTCACCATACCAAGCATCACCTTCACCATAGCAGGCATCACCTTCACCATAGCAAGCATCACCTTCCATACCAAGCATCACCTTCACCATAGCAAGCATCACCTTCACCATAGCAAGCATCACCTTCACCATACCAAGCATCACCTTCACCATACCAAGCATCACCTTCACCATAGCAAGCATCACCTTCACCATAGCAAGCATCACCTTCACCATAGCAAGCATCACCTTCACCATAGGAAGCATCACCTTCACCATAGCAAGCATCACCTTCACCGTACCAAGCATCACCTTCACCGTACCAAGCATCACCTTCACCGTACCAAGCATCACCTTCAGAGTACCAAGCATCACCTTCACCGTACCAAGCATCACCTTCACCGTACCAAGTATCACCTTCACTAGTACCAAGTATCACCTTCACCGTACCAAGTATCACCTTCACCGTACCAAGTATCAGCTTCACCGTACCAAGTATCAGCTTCACCGTACCAAGTATCACCTTCACCATACCAAGCATCACCTTCACCATACCAAGCATCACCTTCACCATACCAAGCATCACCTTCACCATACCAAGCATCACCTTCACCATACCAAGCATCACCTTCACCATACCAAGCATCACCTTCACCATACCAAGCAACACCTTCACCATACCAAGCATCACCTTCACCATAGCAAGCATCACCTCCACCATAGCAAGCATCACCTTCGCCATACCAAGCATCACCTTCACCATAGCAAGCATCACCTCCACCATAGCAAGCATCACCTTCACCATACCAAGCATCACCGTCACCATACCAAGCATCACCTTCACCATACCAAGCATCACCTTCACCATACCAAGCATCACCTTCACCATACCAAACATCACCTTCACCATACCAAGCATCACCTTCACCATACCAAGCAACACCTTCACCATACCAAGCATCACCTTCACCATAGCAAGCATCACCTCCACCATAGCAAGCATCACCTTCACCATACCAAGCATCACCTTCACCATAGCAAGCATCACCTCCACCATAGCAAGCATCACCTTCACCATACCAATCATCACCGTCACCATACCAAGCATCACCTTCACCATAGCAAGCATCACCTCCACCATAGCAAGCATCACCTTCAACATACCAAGCATCATCTTCACCATACCAAGCATCACCTTCACCATACCAAGCATCACCTTCACCATACCAAGCATCACCTTCACCATACCAAGCATCACCTTCACCATAGCAAGCATCACCTTCACCATACCAAGCATCACCTTCACCATACCAAGCATCACCTTCACCATACCAAGCATCACCTTCACCATAGCAAGCATCACCTCCACCATAGCAAGCATCACCTTCACCATACCAAGCATCACCTTCACCATACCAAGCAACACCTCCACCATAGCAAGCATCACCTCCACCATAGCAAGCATCACCTTCACCATACCAAGCATCACCTTCACCGTACCAAGCATCACCTTCACCGTACCAAGCATCACCTTCACCATACCAAGCATCACCTTCACCATAGCAAGCATCACCTTCACCATACCAAGCATCACCTTCACCAAAGCAAGCATCACCTTCAACATAGCAAGCATCACCTTCACCATACCAAGCATCACCTTCACCATACCAAGCATCACCTCCACCATAGCAAGCATCACCTTCACCATAGCAAGCATCACCTTCACCATAGCAAGCATCACCTTCACCATAGCAAGCATCACCTTCACCATAGCAAGCATCACCTTGACCATAGCAAGCATCACCTTCACCATAGCAAGCATGACCTTCACCATAGCAAGCATCACCTTCACCATAGCAAGCATCACCTTCACCATAGCAAGCATCACCTCGACCATAGCAAGCATCACCTCCACCATAGCAAGCATCACCTCCACCATAGCAAGCATCACCTCCACCATAGCAAGCATCACCTCCACCATAGCAAGCATCACCTCCACCATAGCAAGCATCACCTCCACCATAGCAAGCATCACCTCCACCATAGCAAGCATCACCTTCACCATACCAAGCATCGCCTTCACCATACCAAGCATCGCCTTCACCATAGCAAGCATCGCCTTCACCATACCAAGCATCACCTTCACCATACAAAGCATCACCTTCACCGTACCAAGCATCACCTTCACCGTACCAAGCATCACCTTCACCGTACCAAGCATCACCTTCACCGTAGCAAGCATCACCTTCACCATAACAAGCATCACCTTCACCATACCAAGCATCACCTTCACCATACCAAGCATCACCTTCACCATACCAAGCATCACCTTCACCATACCAAGCATCACCTTCACCATACCAAGCATCACCTTCACCATACCAAGCATCACCTTCACCATACCAAGCATCACCTTCACCATACCAAGCATCACCTTCACCATACCAAGCATCACCTTCACCATACAAAGCATCACCTTCACCATACAAAGCATCACCTTCACCATACCAAGCATCACCTTCACCATACCAAGCATCACCTTCACCATACCAAGCATCACCTTCACCATACCAAACATCACCTTCACCATAGCAAGCATCACCTTCACCATAGCAAGCATCACCTTCGCCATAGCAAGCATCACCTTCGCCATAGCAAGCATCACCTTCGCCATAGCAAGCATCACCTTCGCCATAGCAAGCATCACCTTCACCATTGCAAGCATCACCTTCACCATAGCAAGCATCACCTTCACCATAGCAAGCATCACCTTCACCATAGCAAGCATCACCTTCACCATAGCAAGCATCACCTTCACCGTAGCAAGCATCACCTTCACCGTACCAAGCATCACCTTCACCGTACCAAGCATCACCTTCACCGTACCAAGCATCACCTTCACCGTACCAAGCATCACCTTCACCATACCAAGCATCACCTTCACCATACCAAGCAACACCTCCACCATACCAAGCATCACCTCCACCATACCACGCATCACCTTCACCATACCAAGCATCACCTTCACCATACCAAGCATCACCTTCAAAATACCAAGCATCACCTTCACCATACCAAGCATCACCTTCACCATACCAAGCATCACCTTCACCATACCAAGCATCACCTTCAACATACCAAGCATCACCTTCACCATGCCAAGCATCACCTTCACCATACCAAGCATCACCTTCACCATACCAAGCATCACCTTCACCATACCAAGCATCACCTTCACCATACCAAGCATCACCTTCACCATACCAAGCATCACCTTCACCATAGCAGGCATCACCTTCACCATAGCAAGCATCACCTTCCATACCAAGCATCACCTTCACCATAGCAAGCATCACCTTCACCATAGCAAGCATCACCTTCACCATACCAAGCATCACCTTCACCATACCAAGCATCACCTTCACCATAGCAAGCATCACCTTCACCATAGCAAGCATCACCTTCACCATAGCAAGCATCACCTTCACCATAGGAAGCATCACCTTCACCATAGCAAGCATCACCTTCACCGTACAGAGCATCACCTTCACCGTACCAAGCATCACCTTCACCGTACCAAGCATCACCTTCACCGTACCAAGCATCACCTTCACCGTACCAAGCATCACCTTCACCGTACCAAGTATCACCTTCACCGTACCAAGTATCACCTTCACCGTACCAAGTATCAGCTTCACCGTACCAAGTATCAGCTTCACCGTACCAAGTATCACCTTCACCATACCAAGCATCACCTTCACCATACCAAGCATCACCTTCACCATACCAAGCATCACCTTCACCATACCAAGCATCACCTTCACCATACCAAGCATCACCTTCACCATACCAAGCATCACCTTCACCATACCAAGCATCACCTTCACCATACCAAGCATCACCTTCACCATACCAAGCATCACCTTCACCATACCAAGCATCACCTTCACCATACCAAGCATCACCTTCACCATACCAAGCATCACCTTCACCATAGCAAGCATCACCTTCACCATAGGAAGCATCACCTTCACCATAGCAAGCATCACCTTCACCATAGCAACCATCACCTTCACCATAGCAAGCATCACCTTCACCATACCAAGCATCACCGTCACCATACCAAGCATCACCTTCACCATACCAAGCATCACCTTCACCATACCAAGCATCACCTTCACCATACCAAACATCACCTTCACCATACCAAGCATCACCTTCACCATACCAAGCAACACCTTCACCATACCAAGCATCACCTTCACCATAGCAAGCATCACCTCCACCATAGCAAGCATCACCTTCACCATACCAAGCATCACCTTCACCATAGCAAGCATCACCTCCACCATAGCAAGCATCACCTTCACCATACCAATCATCACCGTCACCATACCAAGCATCACCTTCACCATAGCAAGCATCACCTCCACCATAGCAAGCATCACCTTCAACATACCAAGCATCATCTTCACCATACCAAGCATCACCTTCACCATACCAAGCATCACCTTCACCATAGCAAGCATCACCTTCACCATACCAAGCATCACCTTCACCATACCAAGCATCACCTTCACCATACCAAGCATCACCTTCACCATAGCAAGCATCACCTCCACCATAGCAAGCATCACCTTCACCATACCAAGCATCACCTTCACCATACCAAGCAACACCTCCACCATAGCAAGCATCACCTTCACCATACCAAGCATCACCGTCACCATACCAAGGATCACCTTCACCATAGCAAGCATCACCTCCACCATAGCAAGCATCACCTTCACCATACCAAGCATCACCTTCACCATAGCAAGCATCACCTCCACCATAGCAAGCATCACCTTCACCATACCAAGCATCACCTTCACCGTACCAAGCATCACCTTCACCGTACCAAGTATCACCTTCACCGTACCAAGTATCACCTGCACCGTACCAACTATCACCTTCATCATAGCAACCATCACCTTCACCATAGCAAGCATCACCTTCACCATAGCAAGCATCACCTTCACCATACCAAGTATCACCTTCACCGTACCAAGTATCACCTTCACCGTACCAAGTATCACCTTCACCGTACCAACTATCACCTTCACCATAGCAAGCATCACCTTCACCATAGCAAGCATCACCTTCACCATAGCAAGCATCACCTTCACCATAGCAAGTATCACCTTCACCATAC
This sequence comes from Amblyomma mixtum, assembly GCF_055824585.1. Classification (NCBI taxonomy): domain Eukaryota; kingdom Metazoa; phylum Arthropoda; class Arachnida; order Ixodida; family Ixodidae; genus Amblyomma; species Amblyomma mixtum. Next base: position 134,830 of record NW_028317684.1, read on the forward strand.
CAAGTATCACCTTCACCATACCAAGTATCACCTTCACCATACCAAGCATCACCTTCACCATACCAAGCATCACCTTCACCATACCAAGCATCACCTTCAACATACCAAGCATCACCTTCACCATACCAAGCATCACCTTCACCATACCAAGCATCACCTTCACCATACCAAGCATCACCTTCACCATACCAAGCATCACCTTCACCATACCAAGCATCACCTTCACCATACCAAGCATCACCTTCACCATACCAAGCATCACCTTCACCATACCAAGCATCACCTTCACCATACCAAGCATCACCTTCACCATAGCAAGCATCACCTTCACCATAGGAAGCATCACCTTCACCATAGCAAGCATCACCTTCACCATAGCAACCATCACCTTCACCATAGCAAGCATCACCTTCACCATAGCAAGCATCACCTTCACCATAGCAAGCATCACCTTCACCATAGCAAGCATCACCTTCACCATAGCAAGCATCACCTTCACCATAGCAAGCATCACCTTCACCATAGCAAGCATCACCTTCACCATAGCAAGCATCACCTTCACCATAGCAAGCATCACCTTCACCGTACCAAGTATCACCTTCACTGTACCAAGTATCACCTTCACCGTACCAACCATCACCTTCACCGTACCAACCATCACCTTCACCATAGCAAGCATCACCTTCACCATAGCAAGCATCACCTTCACCATAGCAAGCATCACCTTCACCATAGCAAGCATCACCTTCACCATACCAAGCATCACCTTCACCATACCAAGCATCACCTTCACCATACCAAGCATCACCTTCACCATACCAAGCATCACCTTCACCATACCAAGCATCACCTTCACCATACCAAGCATCACCTTCACCATACCAAGCATCACCTTCACCATAGCAAGTATCACCTTCACCATAGCAAGCATCACCTTCACCATAGCAAGCATCACCTTCACCATACCAAGCATCACCTTCACCATACCAAGCATCACCTTCACCATACCAAGCAACACCTTCACCATACCAAGCAACACCTTCACCATACCAAGCAACACCTTCACCATACCAAGCATCACCTTCACCATACCAAGCATCACCTTCACCATACCAAGCATCACCTTCACCATACCAAGCATCACCTTCACCATACCAAGCATCACCTTCACCATACCAAGCATCACCTTCACCATACCAAGCATCACCTTCACCATACCAAGCATCACCTTCACCATACCAAGCATTACCTTCACCATAGCAAGCATCACCTTCACCATAGCAAGCATCACCTCCACCATACCAAGCATCACCTTCACCATACCAAGCATAACCTTCACCATAGCAAGCATCACCTCCACCATACCAAGCATCACCTTCACCATACCAAGCATCACCTTCACCATACCAAGCATCACCTTCACCATACCAAGCATCACCTTCACCATACCAAGCATCACCTTCACCATACCAAGCATCACCTTCACCATGCCAAGCATCACCTTCACCATGCCAAGCATCACCTTCACCATACCAAGCATCACCTTCACCATACCAAGCATCACCTTCACCATACCAAGCATCACCTTCACCATACCAAGCATCACCTTCTTGCTTGGTATGGTGAAGGTGATGCTTGCTATGGTGAAGGTGATGCTTGCTATGGTGAAGGTGATGCTTGCTATGGTGAAGGTGATGCTTGCTATGGTGAAGGTTATGCTTGCTATGGTGAAGGTGATGCTTGCTATGGTGAAGGTGATGCTTGGTATGGTGAAGGTGATGCTTGGTATGGTGAAGGTGATGCTTGGTATGGTGAAGGTGATGCTTGCTATGGTGAAGGTGATGCTTGCTATGGTGAAGGTGATGCTTGCTATGGTGAAGGTGATGGTTGGTACGGTGAAGGTGATACTTGGTATGGTGAAGGTGATACTTGGTACGGTGAAGGTGATACTTGCTATGGTGAAGGTGATGCTTGCTATGGTGAAGGTGATGCTTGCTATGGTGAAGGTGATGCTTGCTATGGTGAAGGTGATGCTTGCTATGGTGAAGGTGATGCTTGCTATGGTGAAGGTGATGCTTGCTATGGTGAAGGTGATGCTTGGTATGGTGAAGGTGATGCTTGCCATGGTGAAGGTGATGCTTGCTATGGTGAAGGTGATGCTTGCTATGGTGAAGGTGATGCTTGCTATGGTGAAGGTGATGCTTGGTATGGTGAAGGTGATGCTTGGTATGGTGAAGGTGATGCTTGGTATGGTGAAGGTGATGCTTGGTATGGTGAAGGTGATGCTTGGTATGGTGAAGGTGATGCTTGGTATGGTGAAGGTGATGCTTGGTATGGTGAAGGTGATGCTTGGTATGTTGAAGGTGATGCTTGGTATGGTGAAGGTGATGCTTGGTATGGTGAAGGTGATGCTTGGTATGGTGAAGGTGATGCTTGGTATGGTGAAGGTGATGCTTGGTATGGTGAAGGTGATGCTTGGTATAGTGAAGGTGATGCTTGGTATGGTGAAGGTGATGCTTGGTATGGTGAAGGTGATGCTTGGTATGTTGAAGGTGATGCTTGGTATGGTGAAGGTGATGCTTGGTATGGTGAAGGTGATGCTTGGTATGGTGAAGGTGATACTTGGTATGGTGAAGGTGATACTTGGTATGGTGAAGGTGATACTTGGTATGGTGAAGGTGATGCTTGCTATGGTGAAGGTGATGCTTGCTATGGTGAAGGTGATGCTTGCTATGGTGAAGGTGATAGTTGGTACGGTGAAGGTGATACTTGGTACGGTGAAGGTGATACTTGGTACGGTGAAGGTGATGCTTGCTATGGTGAAGGTGATGCTTGCTATGGTGAAGGTGATGGTTGCTATGATGAAGGTGATAGTTGGTACGGTGAAGGTGATACTTGGTACGGTGAAGGTGATGCTTGGTACGGTGAAGGTGATGCTTGGTATGGTGAAGGTGATGCTTGCTATGGTGGAGGTGATGCTTGCTATGGTGAAGGTGATGCTTGGTATGGTGAAGGTGATGCTTGCTATGGTGGAGGTGATGCTTGCTATGGTGAAGGTGATGCTTGGTATGGTGACGGTGATGCTTGGTATGGTGAAGGTGATGCTTGCTATGGTGGAGGTGTTGCTTGGTATGGTGAAGGTGATGCTTGGTATGGTGAAGGTGATGCTTGCTATGGTGGAGGTGATGCTTGCTATGGTGAAGGTGATGCTTGGTATGGTGAAGGTGATGCTTGGTATGGTGAAGGTGATGCTTGGTATGGTGAAGGTGATGCTTGCTATGGTGAAGGTGATGCTTGGTATGGTGAAGGTGATGCTTGGTATGGTGAAGGTGATGCTTGGTATGGTGAAGGTGATGCTTGGTATGGTGAAGATGATGCTTGGTATGTTGAAGGTGATGCTTGCTATGGTGGAGGTGATGCTTGCTATGGTGAAGGTGATGCTTGGTATGGTGACGGTGATGATTGGTATGGTGAAGGTGATGCTTGCTATGGTGGAGGTGATGCTTGCTATGGTGAAGGTGATGCTTGGTATGGTGAAGGTGATGCTTGCTATGGTGGAGGTGATGCTTGCTATGGTGAAGGTGATGCTTGGTATGGTGAAGGTGTTGCTTGGTATGGTGAAGGTGATGCTTGGTATGGTGAAGGTGATGTTTGGTATGGTGAAGGTGATGCTTGCTATGGTGGAGGTGATGCTTGCTATGGTGAAGGTGATGCTTGGTATGGTGACGGTGATGATTGGTATGGTGAAGGTGATGCTTGCTATGGTGGAGGTGATGCTTGCTATGTTGAAGGTGATGCTTGGTATGGTGAAGGTGATGCTTGCTATGGTGGAGGTGATGCTTGCTATGGTGAAGGTGATGCTTGGTATGGTGAAGGTGTTGCTTGGTATGGTGAAGGTGATGCTTGGTATGGTGAAGGTGATGTTTGGTATGGTGAAGGTGATGCTTGGTATGGTGAAGGTGATGCTTGGTATGGTGAAGGTGATGCTTGCTATGGTGAAGGTGATGTTTGGTATGGTGACGGTGATGCTTGGTATGGTGAAGGTGATGCTTGCTATGGTGGAGGTGATGCTTGGTATGTTGAAGGTGATGCTTGCTATGGTGGAGGTGATGCTTGCTATGGTGAAGGTGATGCTTGGTATGGTGATGGTGATGATTGGTATGGTGAAGGTGATGCTTGCTATGGTGGAGGTGATGCTTGCTATGGTGAAGGTGATGCTTGGTATGGTGGAGGTGATGCTTGCTATGGTGAAGGTGATGCTTGGTATGGTGAAGGTGTTGCTTGGTATGGTGAAGGTGATGCTTGGTATGGTGAAGGTGATGCTTGGTATGGTGAAGGTGATGCTTGGTATGGTGAAGGTGATGCTTGGTATGGTGAAGGTGATGCTTGGTTTGGTGAAGGTGATGCTTGGTATGGTGAAGGTGATGCTTGGTATGGTGAAGGTGATGCTTGGTATGGTGAAGGTGATGCTTGGTATGGTGAAGGTGATGCTTGGTATGGTGAAGGTGATGCTTGGTATGGTGAAGGTGATGCTTGGTATGGTGAAGGTGATGCTTGGTATGGTGAAGGTGATGCTTGGTATGGTGAAGGCGATGCTTGCTATGGTGGAGGCGATGCTTGGTATGGTGACGGTGATGATTGGTATGGTGAAGGTGATGCTTGCTATGGTGGAGGTGATGCTTGCTATGGTGAAGGTGATGCTTGGTATGGTGAAGGTGATGCTTGCTATGGTGGAGGTGATGCTTGCTATGGTGAAGGTGATGCTTGGTATGGTGAAGGTGTTGCTTGGTATGGTGAAGGTGATGCTTGGTATGGTGAAGGTGATGTTTGGTATGGTGAAGGTGATGCTTGCTATGGTGGAGGTGATGCTTGTTTATGGTGAAGGTGATGCTTGGTATGGTGACGGTGATGATTGGTATGGTGAAGGTGATGCTTGCTATGGTGGAGGTGATGCTTGCTATGGTGAAGGTGATGCTTGGTATGGTGAAGGTGATGCTTGCTATGGTGGAGGTGATGCTTGCTATGGTGAAGGTGATGCTTGGTATGGTGAAGGTGTTGCTTGGTATGGTGAAGGTGATGCTTGGTATGGTGAAGGTGATGTTTGGTATGGTGAAGGTGATGCTTGGTATGGTGAAGGTGATGCTTGGTATGGTGAAGGTGATGCTTGCTATGGTGAAGGTGATGCTTGGTATGGTGACGGTGATGCTTGGTATGGTGAAGGTGATGCTTGCTATGGTGGAGGTGATGCTTGGTATGTTGAAGGTGATGCTTGCTATGGTGGAGGTGATGCTTGCTATGGTGAAGGTGATGCTTGGTATGGTGATGGTGATGATTGGTATGGTGAAGGTGATGCTTGCTATGGTGGAGGTGATGCTTGCTATGGTGAAGGTGATGCTTGGTATGGTGGAGGTGATGCTTGCTATGGTGAAGGTGATGCTTGGTATGGTGAAGGTGTTGCTTGGTATGGTGAAGGTGATGCTTGGTATGGTGAAGGTGATGCTTGGTATGGTGAAGGTGATGCTTGGTATGGTGAAGGTGATGCTTGGTATGGTGAAGGTGATGCTTGGTATGGTGAAGGTGATGCTTGGTTTGGTGAAGGTGATGCTTGGTATGGTGAAGGTGATGCTTGGTATGGTGAAGGTGATGCTTGGTATGGTGAAGGTGATGCTTGGTATGGTGAAGGTGATGCTTGGTATGGTGAAGGTGATGCTTGGTATGGTGAAGGTGATGCTTGGTATGGTGAAGGTGATGCTTGGTATGGTGAAGGTGATGCTTGGTATGGTGAAGGCGATGCTTGCTATGGTGGAGGCGATGCTTGCTATGGTGGAGGCGATGCTTGCTATGGTGGAGGTGATGCTTGCTATGGTGGAGGTGATGCTTGCTATGGTGGAGGTGATGCTTGCTATGGTGGAGGTGATGCTTGCTATGGTCGAGGTGATGCTTGCTATGGTGAAGGTGATGCTTGCTATGGTGAAGGTGATGCTTGGTATGGTGAAGGTGATGCTTGGTATGGTGAAGGTGATGCTTGGTATGTTGAAGGTGATGCTTGGTATGGTGAAGGTGATGCTTGGTATGGTGAAGGTGATGCTTGGTATGGTGAAGGTGATGCTTGGTATGGTGAAGGTGATGCTTGGTATGGTGAAGGTGATGCTTGGTATGGTGAAGGTGATGCTTGGTATGGTGAAGGTGATGCTTGGTATGGTGAAGGTGATGCTTGGTATGTTGAAGGTGATGCTTGGTATGGTGAAGGTGATGCTTGGTATGGTGAAGGTGATGCTTGGTATGGTGAAGGTGATACTTGGTATGGTGAAGGTGATACTTGGTATGGTGAAGGTGATACTTGGTATGGTGAAGGTGATGCTTGCTATGGTGAAGGTGATGCTTGCTATGGTGAAGGTGATGCTTGCTATGGTGAAGGTGATAGTTGGTACGGTGAAGGTGATACTTGGTACGGTGAAGGTGATACTTGGTACGGTGAAGGTGATACTTGGTATGGTGAAGGTGATGCTTGCTATGGTGAAGGTGATGCTTGCTATGGTGAAGGTGATGGTTGCTATGATGAAGGTGATAGTTGGTACGGTGAAGGTGATAGTTGGTACGGTGAAGGTGATACTTGGTACGGTGAAGGTGATGCTTGGTACGGTGAAGGTGATGCTTGGTATGGTGAAGGTGATGCTTGCTATGGTGGAGGTGATGCTTGCTATGGTGAAGGTGATGCTTGGTATGGTGAAGGTGATGCTTGCTATGGTGGAGGTGATGCTTGCTATGGTGAAGGTGATGCTTGGTATGGTGACGGTGATGCTTGGTATGGTGAAGGTGATGCTTGCTATGGTGGAGGTGTTGCTTGGTATGGTGAAGGTGATGCTTGGTATGGTGAAGGTGATGCTTGCTATGGTGGAGGTGATGCTTGCTATGGTGAAGGTGATGCTTGGTATGGTGAAGGTGATGCTTGGTATGGTGAAGGTGATGCTTGGTATGGTGAAGGTGATGCTTGCTATGGTGAAGGTGATGCTTGGTATGGTGAAGGTGATGCTTGGTATGGTGAAGGTGATGCTTGGTATGGTGAAGGTGATGCTTGGTATGGTGAAGATGATGCTTGGTATGTTGAAGGTGATGGTTGCTATGGTGGAGGTGATGCTTGCTATGGTGAAGGTGATGCTTGGTATGGTGACGGTGATGATTGGTATGGTGAAGGTGATGCTTGCTATGGTGGAGGTGATGCTTGCTATGGTGAAGGTGATGCTTGGTATGGTGACGGTGATGCTTGGTATGGTGAAGGTGATGCTTGCTATGGTGGAGGTGATGCTTGGTATGTTGAAGGTGATGCTTGCTATGGTGGAGGTGATGCTTGCTATGGTGAAGGTGATGCTTGGTATGGTGATGGTGATGATTGGTATGGTGAAGGTGATGCTTGCTATGGTGGAGGTGATGCTTGCTATGGTGAAGGTGATGCTTGGTATGGTGGAGGTGATGCTTGCTATGGTGAAGGTGATGCTTGGTATGGTGAAGGTGATGCTTGCTATGGTGGAGGTGATGCTTGCTATGGTGAAGGTGATGCTTGGTATGGTGAAGGTGTTGCTTGGTATGGTGAAGGTGATGCTTGGTATGGTGACGGTGATGATTGGTATGGTGAAGGTGATGCTTGGTATGGTGAAGGTGATGCTTGCTATGGTGAAGGTGATGCTTGGTATGGTGACGGTGATGCTTGGTATGGTGAAGGTGATGCTTGCTATGGTGGAGGTGATGCTTGGTATGTTGAAGGTGATGCTTGCTATGGTGGAGGTGATGCTTGCTATGGTGAAGGTGATGCTTGGTATGGTGATGGTGATGATTGGTATGGTGAAGGTGATGCTTGCTATGGTGGAGGTGATGCTTGCTATGGTGAAGGTGATGCTTGGTATGGTGGAGGTGATGCTTGCTATGGTGAAGGTGATGCTTGGTATGGTGAAGGTGATGCTTGCTATGGTGGAGGTGATGCTTGCTATGGTGAAGGTGATGCTTGGTATGGTGAAGGTGTTGCTTGGTATGGTGAAGGTGATGATTGGTATGGTGAAGGTGATGTTTGGTATGGTGAAGGTGATGCTTGGTATGGTGAAGGTGATGCTTGGTATGGTGAAGGTGATGCTTGCTATGGTGAAGGTGATGCTTGGTATGGTGACGGTGATGCTTGGTATGGTGAAGGTGATGCTTGCTATGGTGGAGGTGATGCTTGGTATGTTGAAGGTGATGCTTGCTATGGTGGAGGTGATGCTTGCTATGGTGAAGGTGATGCTTGGTATGGTGATGGTGATGATTGGTATGGTGAAGGTGATGCTTGCTATGGTGGAGGTGATGCTTGCTATGGTGAAGGTGATGCTTGGTATGGTGGAGGTGATGCTTGCTATGGTGAAGGTGATGCTTGGTATGGTGAAGGTGTTGCTTGGTATGGTGAAGGTGATGCTTGGTATGGTGAAGGTGATGCTTGGTATGGTGAAGGTGATGCTTGGTATGGTGAAGGTGATGCTTGGTATGGTGAAGGTGATGCTTGGTTTGGTGAAGGTGATGCTTGGTATGGTGAAGGTGATGCTTGGTATGGTGAAGGTGATGCTTGGTATGGTGAAGGTGATGCTTGGTATGGTGAAGGTGATGCTTGGTATGGTGAAGGTGATGCTTGGTATGGTGAAGGTGATGCTTGGTATGGTGAAGGTGATGCTTGGTATGGTGAAGGTGATGCTTGGTATGTTGAAGGTGATGCTTGGTATGGTGAAGGTGATGCTTGGTATGGTGAAGGTGATACTTGGTATGGTGAAGCTGATACTTGGTATGGTGAAGGTGATACTTGGTATATTGAAGGTGATACTTGGTACGGTGAAGGTGATGCTTGGTATGGTGAAGGTGATACTTGGTATGGTGAAGCTGATACTTGGTATGGTGAAGCTGATACTTGGTACGGTGAAGGTGATACTTGGTACGGTGAAGGTGATACTTGGTACGGTGAAGGTGATACTTGGTATGGTGAAGGTGATGCTTGCTATGGTGGAGGTGATGCTTGCTATGGTAAAGGTGATGCTTGGTATGGTGACGGTGATGCTTGGTATGGTGAAGGTGATGCTTGCTATGGTGGAGGTGTTGCTTGGTATGGTGAAGGTGATGCTTGGTATGGTGAAGGTGATGCTTGCTATGGTGGAGGTGATGCTTGCTATGGTGAAGGTGATGCTTGGTATGGTGAAGGTGATGCTTGGTATGGTGAAGGTGATGCTTGGTATGGTGAAGGTGATGCTTGCTATGGTGAAGGTGATGCTTGGTATGGTGAAGGTGATGCTTGGTATGGTGAAGGTGATGCTTGGTATGGTGAAGGTGATGCTTGGTATGGTGAAGATGATGCTTGGTATGTTGAAGGTGATGCTTGCTATGGTGGAGGTGATGCTTGCTATGGTGAAGGTGATGCTTGGTATGGTGACGGTGATGATTGGTATGGGAAGGTGATGCTTGCTATGGTGGAGGTGATGCTTGCTATGGTGAAGGTGATGCTTGGTATGGTGAAGGTGATGCTTGCTATGGTGGAGGTGATGCTTGCTATGGTGAAGGTGATGCTTGGTATGGTGAAGGTGTTGCTTGGTATGGTGAAGGTGATGCTTGGTATGGTGAAGGTGATGTTTGGTATGGTGAAGGTGATGCTTGCTATGGTGGAGGTGATGCTTGCTATGGTGAAGGTGATGCTTGGTATCGTGACGGTGATGATTGGTATGGTGAAGGTGATGCTTGCTATGGTGGAGGTGATGCTTGCTATGGTGAAGGTGATGCTTGGTATGGTGAAGGTGATGCTTGCTATGGTGGAGGTGATGCTTGCTATGGTGAAGGTGATGCTTGGTATGGTGAAGGTGTTGCTTGGTATGGTGAAGGTGATGCTTGGTATGGTGAAGGTGATGTTTGGTATGGTGAAGGTGATGCTCGGTATGGTGAAGGTGATGCTTGCTATGGTGAAGGTGATGCTTGGTATGGTGACGGTGATGCTTGGTATGGTGAAGGTGATGCTTGCTATGGTGGAGGTGATGCTTGGTATGTTGAAGGTGATGCTTGCTATGGTGGAGGTGATGCTTGCTATGGTGAAGGTGATGCTTGGTATGGTGATGGTGATGATTGGTATGGTGAAGGTGATGCTTGCTATGGTGGAGGTGATGCTTGCTATGGTGAAGGTGATGCTTGGTATGGTGGAGGTGATGCTTGCTATGGTGAAGGTGATGCTTGGTATGGTGAAGGTGTTGCTTGGTATGGTGAAGGTGATGCTTGGTATGGTGAAGGTGATGCTTGGTATGGTGAAGGTGATGCTTGGTATGGTGAAGGTGATGCTTGGTATGGTGAAGGTGATGCTTGGTATGGTGAAGGTGATGCTTGGTTTGGTGAAGGTGATGCTTGGTATGGTGAAGGTGATGCTTGGTATGGTGAAGGTGATGCTTGGTATGGTGAAGGTGATGCTTGGTATGGTGAAGGTGATGCTTGGTATGGTGAAGGTGATGCTTGGTATGGTGAAGGTGATGCTTGGTATGGTGAAGGCGATGCTTGCTATGGTGGAGGTGATGCTTGCTATGGTGGAGGTGATGCTTGCTATGGTGGAGGTGATGCTTGCTATGGTGGAGGTGATGCTTGCTATGGTGGAGGTGATGCTTGCTATGGTGGAGGTGATGCTTGCTATGGTGGAGGTGATGCTTGCTATGGTGGAGGTGATGCTTGCTATGGTCGAGGTGATGCTTGCTATGGTGAAGGTGATGCTTGCTATGGTGAAGGTGATGCTTGGTATGGTGAAGGTGATGCTTGGTATGGTGAAGGTGATGCTTGGTATGTTGAAGGTGATGCTTGGTATGGTGAAGGTGATGCTTGGTATGGTGAAGGTGATGCTTGGTATGGTGAAGGTGATGCTTGGTATGGTGAAGGTGATGCTTGGTATGGTGAAGGTGATGCTTGGTATGGTGAAGGTGATGCTTGGTATGGTGAAGGTGATGCTTGGTATGGTGAAGGTGATGCTTGGTATGTTGAAGGTGATGCTTGGTATGGTGAAGGTGATGCTTGGTATGGTGAAGGTGATGCTTGGTATGGTGAAGGTGATACTTGGTATGGTGAAGGTGATACTTGGTATGGTGAAGGTGATACTTGGTATGGTGAAGGTGATGCTTGCTATGGTGAAGGTGATGCTTGCTATGGTGAAGGTGATGCTTGCTATGGTGAAGGTGATAGTTGGTACGGTGAAGGTGATACTTGGTACGGTGAAGGTGATACTTGGTACGGTGAAGGTGATACTTGGTATGGTGAAGGTGATGCTTGCTATGATGAAGGTGATGCTTGCTTTGGTGAAGGTGATGGTTGCTATGATGAAGGTGATAGTTGGTACGGTGAAGGTGATACTTGGTACGGTGAAGGTGATACTTGGTACGGTGAAGGTGATGCTTGGTACGGTGAAGGTGATGCTTGGTATGGTGAAGGTGATGCTTGCTATGGTGGAGGTGATGCTTGCTATGGTGAAGGTGATGCTTGGTATGGTGAAGGTGATGCTTGCTATGGTGGAGGTGATGCTTGCTATGGTGAAGGTGATGCTTGGTATGGTGACGGTGATGCTTGGTATGGTGAAGGTGATGCTTGCTATGGTGGAGGTGTTGCTTGGTATGGTGAAGGTGATGCTTGGTATGGTGAAGGTGATGCTTGCTATGGTGGAGGTGATGCTTGCTATGGTGAAGGTGATGCTTGGTATGGTGAAGGTGATGCTTGGTATGTTGAAGGTGATGCTTGGTATGGTGAAGGTGATGCTTGCTATGGTGAAGGTGATGCTTGGTATGGTGAAGGTGATGCTTGGTATGGTGAAGGTGATGCTTGGTATGGTGAAGGTGATGCTTGGTATGGTGAAGATGATGCTTGGTATGTTGAAGGTGATGCTTGCTATGGTGGAGGTGATGCTTGCTATGGTGAAGGTGATGCTTGGTATGGTGAAGGTGTTGCTTGGTATGGTGAAGGTGATGCTTGGTATGGTGAAGGTGATGTTTGGTATGGTGAAGGTGATGCTTGGTATGGTGAAGGTGATGCTTGGTATGGTGAAGGTGATGCTTGCTATGGTGAAGGTGATGCTTGGTATGGTGAAGGTGATGCTTGGTATGGTGAAGGCGATGCTTGCTATGGTGGAGGTGATGCTTGCTATGGTGGAGGTGATGCTTGCTATGGTGGAGGTGATGCTTGCTATGGTGGAGGTGATGCTTGCTATGGTGGAGGTGATGCTTGCTATGGTGGAGGTGATGCTTGCTATGGTCCAGGTGATGCTTGCTATGGTGAAGGTGATGCTTGGTATGGTGAAGGTGATGCTTGGTATGGTGAAGGTGATGCTTGGTATGGTGAAGGTGATGCTTGGTATGTTGAAGGTGATGCTTGGTATGGTGAAGGTGATGCTTGGTATGGTGAAGGTGATGCTTGGTATGGTGAAGGTGATACTTGGTATGGTGAAGGTGATACTTGGTATGGTGAAGGTGATACTTGGTATGGTGAAGGTGATGCTTGCTATGGTGAAGGTGATGCTTGCTATGGTGAAGGTGATGCTTGCTATGGTGAAGGTGATAGTTGGTACGGTGAAGGTGATACTTGGTACGGTGAAGGTGATACTTCGTACGGTGAAGGTGATACTTGGTATGGTGAAGGTGATGCTTGCTATGGTGAAGGTGATGCTTGCTATGGTGAAGGTGATGGTTGCTATGATGAAGGTGATGGTTGGTACGGTGAAGGTGATACTTGGTACGGTGAAGGTGATACTTGGTACGGTGAAGGTGATACTTGGTACGGTGAAGGTGATGCTTGGTACGGTGAAGGTGATGCTTGGTATGGTGAAGGTGATGCTTGCTATGGTGGAGGTGATGCTTGCTATGGTGAAGGTGATGCTTGGTATGGTGAAGGTGATGCTTGCTATGGTGGAGGTGATGCTTGCTATGGTGAAGGTGATGCTTGGTATGGTGACGGTGATGCTTGGTATGGTGAAGGTGATGCTTGCTATGGTGGAGGTGTTGCTTGGTATGGTGAAGGTGATGCTTGGTATGGTGAAGGTGATGCTTGCTATGGTGGAGGTGTTGCTTGGTATGGTGAAGGTGATGCTTGGTATGGTGAAGGTGATGCTTGGTATGGTGAAGGTGATGCTTGGTATGTTGAAGGTGATGCTTGGTATGGTGAAGGTGATGCTTGGTATGGTGAAGGTGATGCTTGGTATGGTGAAGGTGATACTTGGTATGGTGAAGGTGATACTTGGTATGGTGAAGGTGATACTTGGTATGGTGAAGGTGATGCTTGCTATGGTGAAGGTGATGCTTGCTATGGTGAAGGTGATGCTTGCTATGGTGAAGGTGATAGTTGGTACGGTGAAGGTGATACTTGGTACGGTGAAGGTGATACTTGGTACGGTGAAGGTGATACTTGGTATGGTGAAGGTGATGCTTGCTATGGTGGAGGTGATGCTTGCTATGGTGAAGGTGATGCTTGGTATGGTGAAGGTGATGCTTGCTATGGTGGAGGTGATGCTTGCTATGGTGAAGGTGATGCTTGGTATGGTGACGGTGATGCTTGGTATGGTGAAGGTGATGCTTGCTATGGTGGAGGTGTTGCTTGGTATGGTGAAGGTGATGCTTGGTATGGTGAAGGTGATGCTTGCTATGGTGGAGGTGATGCTTGCTATGGTGAAGGTGATGCTTGGTATGGTGAAGGTGATGCTTGGTATGGTGAAGGTGATGCTTGGTATGGTGAAGGTGATGCTTGCTATGGTGAAGGTGATGCTTGGTATGGTGAAGGTGATGCTTGGTATGGTGAAGGTGATGCTTGGTATGGTGAAGGTGATGCTTGGTATGGTGAAGATGATGCTTGGTATGTTGAAGGTGATGGTTGCTATGGTGGAGGTGATGCTTGCTATGGTGAAGGTGATGCTTGGTATGGTGACGGTGATGATTGGTATGGTGAAGGTGATGCTTGCTATGGTGGAGGTGATGCTTGCTATGGTGAAGGTGATGCTTGGTATGGTGACGGTGATGCTTGGTATGGTGAAGGTGATGCTTGCTATGGTGGAGGTGATGCTTGGTATGTTGAAGGTGATGCTTGCTATGGTGGAGGTGATGCTTGCTATGGTGAAGGTGATGCTTGGTATGGTGATGGTGATGATTGGTATGGTGAAGGTGATGCTTGCTATGGTGGAGGTGATGCTTGCTATGGTGAAGGTGATGCTTGGTATGGTGGAGGTGATGCTTGCTATGGTGAAGGTGATGCTTGGTATGGTGAAGGTGATGCTTGCTATGGTGGAGGTGATGCTTGCTATGGTGAAGGTGATGCTTGGTATGGTGAAGGTGTTGCTTGGTATGGTGAAGGTGATGCTTGGTATGGTGACGGTGATGATTGGTATGGTGAAGGTGATGCTTGGTATGGTGAAGGTGATGCTTGCTATGGTGAAGGTGATGCTTGGTATGGTGACGGTGATGCTTGGTATGGTGAAGGTGATGCTTGCTATGGTGGAGGTGATGCTTGGTATGTTGAAGGTGATGCTTGCTATGGTGGAGGTGATGCTTGCTATGGTGAAGGTGATGCTTGGTATGGTGATGGTGATGATTGGTATGGTGAAGGTGATGCTTGCTATGGTGGAGGTGATGCTTGCTATGGTGAAGGTGATGCTTGGTATGGTGGAGGTGATGCTTGCTATGGTGAAGGTGATGCTTGGTATGGTGAAGGTGATGCTTGCTATGGTGGAGGTGATGCTTGCTATGGTGAAGGTGATGCTTGGTATGGTGAAGGTGTTGCTTGGTATGGTGAAGGTGATGATTGGTATGGTGAAGGTGATGTTTGGTATGGTGAAGGTGATGCTTGGTATGGTGAAGGTGATGCTTGGTATGGTGAAGGTGATGCTTGCTATGGTGAAGGTGATGCTTGGTATGGTGACGGTGATGCTTGGTATGGTGAAGGTGATGCTTGCTATGGTGGAGGTGATGCTTGGTATGTTGAAGGTGATGCTTGCTATGGTGGAGGTGATGCTTGCTATGGTGAAGGTGATGCTTGGTATGGTGATGGTGATGATTGGTATGGTGAAGGTGATGCTTGCTATGGTGGAGGTGATGCTTGCTATGGTGAAGGTGATGCTTGGTATGGTGGAGGTGATGCTTGCTATGGTGAAGGTGATGCTTGGTATGGTGAAGGTGTTGCTTGGTATGGTGAAGGTGATGCTTGGTATGGTGAAGGTGATGCTTGGTATGGTGAAGGTGATGCTTGGTATGGTGAAGGTGATGCTTGGTATGGTGAAGGTGATGCTTGGTTTGGTGAAGGTGATGCTTGGTATGGTGAAGGTGATGCTTGGTATGGTGAAGGTGATGCTTGGTATGGTGAAGGTGATGCTTGGTATGGTGAAGGTGATGCTTGGTATGGTGAAGGTGATGCTTGGTATGGTGAAGGTGATGCTTGGTATGGTGAAGGTGATGCTTGGTATGGTGAAGGTGATGCTTGGTATGTTGAAGGTGATGCTTGGTATGGTGAAGGTGATGCTTGGTATGGTGAAGGTGATACTTGGTATGGTGAAGCTGATACTTGGTATGGTGAAGGTGATACTTGGTATATTGAAGGTGATACTTGGTACGGTGAAGGTGATGCTTGGTATGGTGAAGGTGATACTTGGTATGGTGAAGCTGATACTTGGTATGGTGAAGCTGATACTTGGTACGGTGAAGGTGATACTTGGTACGGTGAAGGTGATACTTGGTACGGTGAAGGTGATACTTGGTATGGTGAAGGTGATGCTTGCTATGGTGGAGGTGATGCTTGCTATGGTAAAGGTGATGCTTGGTATGGTGACGGTGATGCTTGGTATGGTGAAGGTGATGCTTGCTATGGTGGAGGTGTTGCTTGGTATGGTGAAGGTGATGCTTGGTATGGTGAAGGTGATGCTTGCTATGGTGGAGGTGATGCTTGCTATGGTGAAGGTGATGCTTGGTATGGTGAAGGTGATGCTTGGTATGGTGAAGGTGATGCTTGGTATGGTGAAGGTGATGCTTGCTATGGTGAAGGTGATGCTTGGTATGGTGAAGGTGATGCTTGGTATGGTGAAGGTGATGCTTGGTATGGTGAAGATGATGCTTGGTATGTTGAAGGTGATGCTTGCTATGGTGGAGGTGATGCTTGCTATGGTGAAGGTGATGCTTGGTATGGTGACGGTGATGATTGGTATGGGAAGGTGATGCTTGCTATGGTGGAGGTGATGCTTGCTATGGTGAAGGTGATGCTTGGTATGGTGACGGTGATGATTGGTATGGTGAAGGTGATGCTTGCTATGGTGGAGGTGATGCTTGCTATGGTGAAGGTGATGCTTGGTATGGTGACGGTGATGCTTGGTATGGTGAAGGTGATGCTTGCTATGGTGGAGGTGATGCTTGGTATGTTGAAGGTGATGCTTGCTATGGTGGAGGTGATGCTTGCTATGGTGAAGGTGATGCTTGGTATGGTGATGGTGATGATTGGTATGGTGAAGGTGATGCTTGCTATGGTGGAGGTGATGCTTGCTATGGTGAAGGTGATGCTTGGTATGGTGGAGGTGATGCTTGCTATGGTGAAGGTGATGCTTGGTATGGTGAAGGTGATGCTTGCTATGGTGGAGGTGATGCTTGCTATGGTGAAGGTGATGCTTGGTATGGTGAAGGTGTTGCTTGGTATGGTGAAGGTGATGCTTGGTATGGTGACGGTGATGATTGGTATGGTGAAGGTGATGCTTGGTATGGTGAAGGTGATGCTTGCTATGGTGAAGGTGATGCTTGGTATGGTGACGGTGATGCTTGGTATGGTGAAGGTGATGCTTGCTATGGTGGAGGTGATGCTTGGTATGTTGAAGGTGATGCTTGCTATGGTGGAGGTGATGCTTGCTATGGTGAAGGTGATGCTTGGTATGGTGATGGTGATGATTGGTATGGTGAAGGTGATGCTTGCTATGGTGGAGGTGATGCTTGCTATGGTGAAGGTGATGCTTGGTATGGTGGAGGTGATGCTTGCTATGGTGAAGGTGATGCTTGGTATGGTGAAGGTGATGCTTGCTATGGTGGAGGTGATGCTTGCTATGGTGAAGGTGATGCTTGGTATGGTGAAGGTGTTGCTTGGTATGGTGAAGGTGATGATTGGTATGGTGAAGGTGATGTTTGGTATGGTGAAGGTGATGCTTGGTATGGTGAAGGTGATGCTTGGTATGGTGAAGGTGATGCTTGCTATGGTGAAGGTGATGCTTGGTATGGTGACGGTGATGCTTGGTATGGTGAAGGTGATGCTTGCTATGGTGGAGGTGATGCTTGGTATGTTGAAGGTGATGCTTGCTATGGTGGAGGTGATGCTTGCTATGGTGAAGGTGATGCTTGGTATGGTGATGGTGATGATTGGTATGGTGAAGGTGATGCTTGCTATGGTGGAGGTGATGCTTGCTATGGTGAAGGTGATGCTTGGTATGGTGGAGGTGATGCTTGCTATGGTGAAGGTGATGCTTGGTATGGTGAAGGTGTTGCTTGGTATGGTGAAGGTGATGCTTGGTATGGTGAAGGTGATGCTTGGTATGGTGAAGGTGATGCTTGGTATGGTGAAGGTGATGCTTGGTATGGTGAAGGTGATGCTTGGTTTGGTGAAGGTGATGCTTGGTATGGTGAAGGTGATGCTTGGTATGGTGAAGGTGATGCTTGGTATGGTGAAGGTGATGCTTGGTATGGTGAAGGTGATGCTTGGTATGGTGAAGGTGATGCTTGGTATGGTGAAGGTGATGCTTGGTATGGTGAAGGTGATGCTTGGTATGGTGAAGGTGATGCTTGGTATGTTGAAGGTGATGCTTGGTATGGTGAAGGTGATGCTTGGTATGGTGAAGGTGATACTTGGTATGGTGAAGCTGATACTTGGTATGGTGAAGGTGATACTTGGTATATTGAAGGTGATACTTGGTACGGTGAAGGTGATGCTTGGTATGGTGAAGGTGATACTTGGTATGGTGAAGCTGATACTTGGTATGGTGAAGCTGATACTTGGTACGGTGAAGGTGATACTTGGTACGGTGAAGGTGATACTTGGTACGGTGAAGGTGATACTTGGTATGGTGAAGGTGATGCTTGCTATGGTGGAGGTGATGCTTGCTATGGTAAAGGTGATGCTTGGTATGGTGACGGTGATGCTTGGTATGGTGAAGGTGATGCTTGCTATGGTGGAGGTGTTGCTTGGTATGGTGAAGGTGATGCTTGGTATGGTGAAGGTGATGCTTGCTATGGTGGAGGTGATGCTTGCTATGGTGAAGGTGATGCTTGGTATGGTGAAGGTGATGCTTGGTATGGTGAAGGTGATGCTTGGTATGGTGAAGGTGATGCTTGCTATGGTGAAGGTGATGCTTGGTATGGTGAAGGTGATGCTTGGTATGGTGAAGGTGATGCTTGGTATGGTGAAGGTGATGCTTGGTATGGTGAAGATGATGCTTGGTATGTTGAAGGTGATGCTTGCTATGGTGGAGGTGATGCTTGCTATGGTGAAGGTGATGCTTGGTATGGTGACGGTGATGATTGGTATGGGAAGGTGATGCTTGCTATGGTGGAGGTGATGCTTGCTATGGTGAAGGTGATGCTTGGTATGGTGAAGGTGATGCTTGCTATGGTGGAGGTGATGCTTGCTATGGTGAAGGTGATGCTTGGTATGGTGAAGGTGTTGCTTGGTATGGTGAAGGTGATGCTTGGTATGGTGAAGGTGATGTTTGGTATGGTGAAGGTGATGCTTGCTATGGTGGAGGTGATGCTTGCTATGGTGAAGGTGATGCTTGGTATCGTGACGGTGATGATTGGTATGGTGAAGGTGATGCTTGCTATGGTGGAGGTGATGCTTGCTATGGTGAAGGTGATGCTTGGTATGGTGAAGGTGATGCTTGCTATGGTGGAGGTGATGCTTGCTATGGTGAAGGTGATGCTTGGTATGGTGAAGGTGTTGCTTGGTATGGTGAAGGTGATGCTTGGTATGGTGAAGGTGATGTTTGGTATGGTGAAGGTGATGCTCGGTATGGTGAAGGTGATGCTTGCTATGGTGAAGGTGATGCTTGGTATGGTGACGGTGATGCTTGGTATGGTGAAGGTGATGCTTGCTATGGTGGAGGTGATGCTTGGTATGTTGAAGGTGATGCTTGCTATGGTGGAGGTGATGCTTGCTATGGTGAAGGTGATGCTTGGTATGGTGATGGTGATGATTGGTATGGTGAAGGTGATGCTTGCTATGGTGGAGGTGATGCTTGCTATGGTGAAGGTGATGCTTGGTATGGTGGAGGTGATGCTTGCTATGGTGAAGGTGATGCTTGGTATGGTGAAGGTGTTGCTTGGTATGGTGAAGGTGATGCTTGGTATGGTGAAGGTGATGCTTGGTATGGTGAAGGTGATGCTTGGTATGGTGAAGGTGATGCTTGGTATGGTGAAGGTGATGCTTGGTATGGTGAAGGTGATGCTTGGTTTGGTGAAGGTGATGCTTGGTATGGTGAAGGTGATGCTTGGTATGGTGAAGGTGATGCTTGGTATGGTGAAGGTGATGCTTGGTATGGTGAAGGTGATGCTTGGTATGGTGAAGGTGATGCTTGGTATGGTGAAGGTGATGCTTGGTATGGTGAAGGCGATGCTTGCTATGGTGGAGGTGATGCTTGCTATGGTGGAGGTGATGCTTGCTATGGTGGAGGTGATGCTTGCTATGGTGGAGGTGATGCTTGCTATGGTGGAGGTGATGCTTGCTATGGTGGAGGTGATGCTTGCTATGGTGGAGGTGATGCTTGCTATGGTGGAGGTGATGCTTGCTATGGTCGAGGTGATGCTTGCTATGGTGAAGGTGATGCTTGCTATGGTGAAGGTGATGCTTGGTATGGTGAAGGTGATGCTTGGTATGGTGAAGGTGATGCTTGGTATGTTGAAGGTGATGCTTGGTATGGTGAAGGTGATGCTTGGTATGGTGAAGGTGATGCTTGGTATGGTGAAGGTGATGCTTGGTATGGTGAAGGTGATGCTTGGTATGGTGAAGGTGATGCTTGGTATGGTGAAGGTGATGCTTGGTATGGTGAAGGTGATGCTTGGTATGGTGAAGGTGATGCTTGGTATGTTGAAGGTGATGCTTGGTATGGTGAAGGTGATGCTTGGTATGGTGAAGGTGATGCTTGGTATGGTGAAGGTGATACTTGGTATGGTGAAGGTGATACTTGGTATGGTGAAGGTGATACTTGGTATGGTGAAGGTGATGCTTGCTATGGTGAAGGTGATGCTTGCTATGGTGAAGGTGATGCTTGCTATGGTGAAGGTGATAGTTGGTACGGTGAAGGTGATACTTGGTACGGTGAAGGTGATACTTGGTACGGTGAAGGTGATACTTGGTATGGTGAAGGTGATGCTTGCTATGATGAAGGTGATGCTTGCTTTGGTGAAGGTGATGGTTGCTATGATGAAGGTGATAGTTGGTACGGTGAAGGTGATACTTGGTACGGTGAAGGTGATACTTGGTACGGTGAAGGTGATGCTTGGTACGGTGAAGGTGATGCTTGGTATGGTGAAGGTGATGCTTGCTATGGTGGAGGTGATGCTTGCTATGGTGAAGGTGATGCTTGGTATGGTGAAGGTGATGCTTGCTATGGTGGAGGTGATGCTTGCTATGGTGAAGGTGATGCTTGGTATGGTGACGGTGATGCTTGGTATGGTGAAGGTGATGCTTGCTATGGTGGAGGTGTTGCTTGGTATGGTGAAGGTGATGCTTGGTATGGTGAAGGTGATGCTTGCTATGGTGGAGGTGATGCTTGCTATGGTGAAGGTGATGCTTGGTATGGTGAAGGTGATGCTTGGTATGTTGAAGGTGATGCTTGGTATGGTGAAGGTGATGCTTGCTATGGTGAAGGTGATGCTTGGTATGGTGAAGGTGATGCTTGGTATGGTGAAGGTGATGCTTGGTATGGTGAAGGTGATGCTTGGTATGGTGAAGATGATGCTTGGTATGTTGAAGGTGATGCTTGCTATGGTGGAGGTGATGCTTGCTATGGTGAAGGTGATGCTTGGTATGGTGAAGGTGTTGCTTGGTATGGTGAAGGTGATGCTTGGTATGGTGAAGGTGATGTTTGGTATGGTGAAGGTGATGCTTGGTATGGTGAAGGTGATGCTTGGTATGGTGAAGGTGATGCTTGCTATGGTGAAGGTGATGCTTGGTATGGTGAAGGTGATGCTTGGTATGGTGAAGGCGATGCTTGCTATGGTGGAGGTGATGCTTGCTATGGTGGAGGTGATGCTTGCTATGGTGGAGGTGATGCTTGCTATGGTGGAGGTGATGCTTGCTATGGTGGAGGTGATGCTTGCTATGGTGGAGGTGATGCTTGCTATGGTCCAGGTGATGCTTGCTATGGTGAAGGTGATGCTTGGTATGGTGAAGGTGATGCTTGGTATGGTGAAGGTGATGCTTGGTATGGTGAAGGTGATGCTTGGTATGTTGAAGGTGATGCTTGGTATGGTGAAGGTGATGCTTGGTATGGTGAAAGTGATGCTTGGTATGGTGAAGGTGATACTTGGTATGGTGAAGGTGATACTTGGTATGGTGAAGGTGATACTTGGTATGGTGAAGGTGATGCTTGCTATGGTGAAGGTGATGCTTGCTATGGTGAAGGTGATGCTTGCTATGGTGAAGGTGATAGTTGGTACGGTGAAGGTGATACTTGGTACGGTGAAGGTGATACTTCGTACGGTGAAGGTGATACTTGGTATGGTGAAGGTGATGCTTGCTATGGTGAAGGTGATGCTTGCTATGGTGAAGGTGATGGTTGCTATGATGAAGGTGATGGTTGGTACGGTGAAGGTGATACTTGGTACGGTGAAGGTGATACTTGGTACGGTGAAGGTGATACTTGGTACGGTGAAGGTGATGCTTGGTACGGTGAAGGTGATGCTTGGTATGGTGAAGGTGATGCTTGCTATGGTGGAGGTGATGCTTGCTATGGTGAAGGTGATGCTTGGTATGGTGAAGGTGATGCTTGCTATGGTGGAGGTGATGCTTGCTATGGTGAAGGTGATGCTTGGTATGGTGACGGTGATGCTTGGTATGGTGAAGGTGATGCTTGCTATGGTGGAGGTGTTGCTTGGTATGGTGAAGGTGATGCTTGGTATGGTGAAGGTGATGCTTGCTATGGTGGAGGTGTTGCTTGGTATGGTGAAGGTGATGCTTGGTATGGTGAAGGTGATGCTTGGTATGGTGAAGGTGATGCTTGGTATGTTGAAGGTGATGCTTGGTATGGTGAAGGTGATGCTTGGTATGGTGAAGGTGATGCTTGGTATGGTGAAGGTGATACTTGGTATGGTGAAGGTGATACTTGGTATGGTGAAGGTGATACTTGGTATGGTGAAGGTGATGCTTGCTATGGTGAAGGTGATGCTTGCTATGGTGAAGGTGATGCTTGCTATGGTGAAGGTGATAGTTGGTACGGTGAAGGTGATACTTGGTACGGTGAAGGTGATACTTGGTACGGTGAAGGTGATACTTGGTATGGTGAAGGTGATGCTTGCTATGGTGGAGGTGATGCTTGCTATGGTGAAGGTGATGCTTGGTATGGTGAAGGTGATGCTTGCTATGGTGGAGGTGATGCTTGCTATGGTGAAGGTGATGCTTGGTATGGTGACGGTGATGCTTGGTATGGTGAAGGTGATGCTTGCTATGGTGGAGGTGTTGCTTGGTATGGTGAAGGTGATGCTTGGTATGGTGAAGGTGATGCTTGCTATGGTGGAGGTGATGCTTGCTATGGTGAAGGTGATGCTTGGTATGGTGAAGGTGATGCTTGGTATGGTGAAGGTGATGCTTGGTATGGTGAAGGTGATGCTTGCTATGGTGAAGGTGATGCTTGGTATGGTGAAGGTGATGCTTGGTATGGTGAAGGTGATGCTTGGTATGGTGAAGGTGATGCTTGGTATGGTGAAGATGATGCTTGGTATGTTGAAGGTGATGGTTGCTATGGTGGAGGTGATGCTTGCTATGGTGAAGGTGATGCTTGGTATGGTGACGGTGATGATTGGTATGGTGAAGGTGATGCTTGCTATGGTGGAGGTGATGCTTGCTATGGTGAAGGTGATGCTTGGTATGGTGACGGTGATGCTTGGTATGGTGAAGGTGATGCTTGCTATGGTGGAGGTGATGCTTGGTATGTTGAAGGTGATGCTTGCTATGGTGGAGGTGATGCTTGCTATGGTGAAGGTGATGCTTGGTATGGTGATGGTGATGATTGGTATGGTGAAGGTGATGCTTGCTATGGTGGAGGTGATGCTTGCTATGGTGAAGGTGATGCTTGGTATGGTGGAGGTGATGCTTGCTATGGTGAAGGTGATGCTTGGTATGGTGAAGGTGATGCTTGCTATGGTGGAGGTGATGCTTGCTATGGTGAAGGTGATGCTTGGTATGGTGAAGGTGTTGCTTGGTATGGTGAAGGTGATGCTTGGTATGGTGACGGTGATGATTGGTATGGTGAAGGTGATGCTTGGTATGGTGAAGGTGATGCTTGCTATGGTGAAGGTGATGCTTGGTATGGTGACGGTGATGCTTGGTATGGTGAAGGTGATGCTTGCTATGGTGGAGGTGATGCTTGGTATGTTGAAGGTGATGCTTGCTATGGTGGAGGTGATGCTTGCTATGGTGAAGGTGATGCTTGGTATGGTGATGGTGATGATTGGTATGGTGAAGGTGATGCTTGCTATGGTGGAGGTGATGCTTGCTATGGTGAAGGTGATGCTTGGTATGGTGGAGGTGATGCTTGCTATGGTGAAGGTGATGCTTGGTATGGTGAAGGTGATGCTTGCTATGGTGGAGGTGATGCTTGCTATGGTGAAGGTGATGCTTGGTATGGTGAAGGTGTTGCTTGGTATGGTGAAGGTGATGATTGGTATGGTGAAGGTGATGTTTGGTATGGTGAAGGTGATGCTTGGTATGGTGAAGGTGATGCTTGGTATGGTGAAGGTGATGCTTGCTATGGTGAAGGTGATGCTTGGTATGGTGACGGTGATGCTTGGTATGGTGAAGGTGATGCTTGCTATGGTGGAGGTGATGCTTGGTATGTTGAAGGTGATGCTTGCTATGGTGGAGGTGATGCTTGCTATGGTGAAGGTGATGCTTGGTATGGTGATGGTGATGATTGGTATGGTGAAGGTGATGCTTGCTATGGTGGAGGTGATGCTTGCTATGGTGAAGGTGATGCTTGGTATGGTGGAGGTGATGCTTGCTATGGTGAAGGTGATGCTTGGTATGGTGAAGGTGTTGCTTGGTATGGTGAAGGTGATGCTTGGTATGGTGAAGGTGATGCTTGGTATGGTGAAGGTGATGCTTGGTATGGTGAAGGTGATGCTTGGTATGGTGAAGGTGATGCTTGGTTTGGTGAAGGTGATGCTTGGTATGGTGAAGGTGATGCTTGGTATGGTGAAGGTGATGCTTGGTATGGTGAAGGTGATGCTTGGTATGGTGAAGGTGATGCTTGGTATGGTGAAGGTGATGCTTGGTATGGTGAAGGTGATGCTTGGTATGGTGAAGGTGATGCTTGGTATGGTGAAGGTGATGCTTGGTATGTTGAAGGTGATGCTTGGTATGGTGAAGGTGATGCTTGGTATGGTGAAGGTGATACTTGGTATGGTGAAGCTGATACTTGGTATGGTGAAGGTGATACTTGGTATATTGAAGGTGATACTTGGTACGGTGAAGGTGATGCTTGGTATGGTGAAGGTGATACTTGGTATGGTGAAGCTGATACTTGGTATGGTGAAGCTGATACTTGGTACGGTGAAGGTGATACTTGGTACGGTGAAGGTGATACTTGGTACGGTGAAGGTGATACTTGGTATGGTGAAGGTGATGCTTGCTATGGTGGAGGTGATGCTTGCTATGGTAAAGGTGATGCTTGGTATGGTGACGGTGATGCTTGGTATGGTGAAGGTGATGCTTGCTATGGTGGAGGTGTTGCTTGGTATGGTGAAGGTGATGCTTGGTATGGTGAAGGTGATGCTTGCTATGGTGGAGGTGATGCTTGCTATGGTGAAGGTGATGCTTGGTATGGTGAAGGTGATGCTTGGTATGGTGAAGGTGATGCTTGGTATGGTGAAGGTGATGCTTGCTATGGTGAAGGTGATGCTTGGTATGGTGAAGGTGATGCTTGGTATGGTGAAGGTGATGCTTGGTATGGTGAAGGTGATGCTTGGTATGGTGAAGATGATGCTTGGTATGTTGAAGGTGATGCTTGCTATGGTGGAGGTGATGCTTGCTATGGTGAAGGTGATGCTTGGTATGGTGACGGTGATGATTGGTATGGGAAGGTGATGCTTGCTATGGTGGAGGTGATGCTTGCTATGGTGAAGGTGATGCTTGGTATGGTGAAGGTGATGCTTGCTATGGTGGAGGTGATGCTTGCTATGGTGAAGGTGATGCTTGGTATGGTGAAGGTGTTGCTTGGTATGGTGAAGGTGATGCTTGGTATGGTGAAGGTGATGTTTGGTATGGTGAAGGTGATGCTTGCTATGGTGGAGGTGATGCTTGCTATGGTGAAGGTGATGCTTGGTATCGTGACGGTGATGATTGGTATGGTGAAGGTGATGCTTGCTATGGTGGAGGTGATGCTTGCTATGGTGAAGGTGATGCTTGGTATGGTGAAGGTGATGCTTGCTATGGTGGAGGTGATGCTTGCTATGGTGAAGGTGATGCTTGGTATGGTGAAGGTGTTGCTTGGTATGGTGAAGGTGATGCTTGGTATGGTGAAGGTGATGTTTGGTATGGTGAAGGTGATGCTTGGTATGGTGAAGGTGATGCTTGGTATGGTGAAGGTGATGCTTGCTATGGTGAAGGTGATGCTTGGTATGGTGACGGTGATGCTTGGTATGGTGAAGGTGATGCTTGCTATGGTGGAGGTGATGCTTGGTATGTTGAAGGTGATGCTTGCTATGGTGGAGGTGATGCTTGCTATGGTGAAGGTGATGCTTGGTATGGTGATGGTGATGATTGGTATGGTGAAGGTGATGCTTGCTATGGTGGAGGTGATGCTTGCTATGGTGAAGGTGATGCTTGGTATGGTGGAGGTGATGCTTGCTATGGTGAAGGTGATGCTTGGTATGGTGAAGGTGTTGCTTGGTATGGTGAAGGTGATGCTTGGTATGGTGAAGGTGATGCTTGGTATGGTGAAGGTGATGCTTGGTATGGTGAAGGTGATGCTTGGTATGGTGAAGGTGATGCTTGGTATGGTGAAGGTGATGCTTGGTTTGGTGAAGGTGATGCTTGGTATGGTGAAGGTGATGCTTGGTATGGTGAAGGTGATGCTTGGTATGGTGAAGGTGATGCTTGGTATGGTGAAGGTGATGCTTGGTATGGTGAAGGTGATGCTTGGTATGGTGAAGGTGATGCTTGGTATGGTGAAGGCGATGCTTGCTATGGTGGAGGTGATGCTTGCTATGGTGGAGGTGATGCTTGCTATGGTGGAGGTGATGCTTGCTATGGTGGAGGTGATGCTTGCTATGGTGGAGGTGATGCTTGCTATGGTGGAGGTGATGCTTGCTATGGTGGAGGTGATGCTTGCTATGGTGGAGGTGATGCTTGCTATGGTCGAGGTGATGCTTGCTATGGTGAAGGTGATGCTTGCTATGGTGAAGGTGATGCTTGGTATGGTGAAGGTGATGCTTGGTATGGTGAAGGTGATGCTTGGTATGTTGAAGGTGATGCTTGGTATGGTGAAGGTGATGCTTGGTATGGTGAAGGTGATGCTTGGTATGGTGAAGGTGATGCTTGGTATGGTGAAGGTGATGCTTGGTATGGTGAAGGTGATGCTTGGTATGGTGAAGGTGATGCTTGGTATGGTGAAGGTGATGCTTGGTATGGTGAAGGTGATGCTTGGTATGTTGAAGGTGATGCTTGGTATGGTGAAGGTGATGCTTGGTATGGTGAAGGTGATGCTTGGTATGGTGAAGGTGATACTTGGTATGGTGAAGGTGATACTTGGTATGGTGAAGGTGATACTTGGTATGGTGAAGGTGATGCTTGCTATGGTGAAGGTGATGCTTGCTATGGTGAAGGTGATGCTTGCTATGGTGAAGGTGATAGTTGGTACGGTGAAGGTGATACTTGGTACGGTGAAGGTGATACTTGGTACGGTGAAGGTGATACTTGGTATGGTGAAGGTGATGCTTGCTATGATGAAGGTGATGCTTGCTTTGGTGAAGGTGATGGTTGCTATGATGAAGGTGATAGTTGGTACGGTGAAGGTGATACTTGGTACGGTGAAGGTGATACTTGGTACGGTGAAGGTGATGCTTGGTACGGTGAAGGTGATGCTTGGTATGGTGAAGGTGATGCTTGCTATGGTGGAGGTGATGCTTGCTATGGTGAAGGTGATGCTTGGTATGGTGAAGGTGATGCTTGCTATGGTGGAGGTGATGCTTGCTATGGTGAAGGTGATGCTTGGTATGGTGACGGTGATGCTTGGTATGGTGAAGGTGATGCTTGCTATGGTGGAGGTGTTGCTTGGTATGGTGAAGGTGATGCTTGGTATGGTGAAGGTGATGCTTGCTATGGTGGAGGTGATGCTTGCTATGGTGAAGGTGATGCTTGGTATGGTGAAGGTGATGCTTGGTATGTTGAAGGTGATGCTTGGTATGGTGAAGGTGATGCTTGCTATGGTGAAGGTGATGCTTGGTATGGTGAAGGTGATGCTTGGTATGGTGAAGGTGATGCTTGGTATGGTGAAGGTGATGCTTGGTATGGTGAAGATGATGCTTGGTATGTTGAAGGTGATGCTTGCTATGGTGGAGGTGATGCTTGCTATGGTGAAGGTGATGCTTGGTATGGTGAAGGTGTTGCTTGGTATGGTGAAGGTGATGCTTGGTATGGTGAAGGTGATGTTTGGTATGGTGAAGGTGATGCTTGGTATGGTGAAGGTGATGCTTGGTATGGTGAAGGTGATGCTTGCTATGGTGAAGGTGATGCTTGGTATGGTGAAGGTGATGCTTGGTATGGTGAAGGCGATGCTTGCTATGGTGGAGGTGATGCTTGCTATGGTGGAGGTGATGCTTGCTATGGTGGAGGTGATGCTTGCTATGGTGGAGGTGATGCTTGCTATGGTGGAGGTGATGCTTGCTATGGTGGAGGTGATGCTTGCTATGGTCCAGGTGATGCTTGCTATGGTGAAGGTGATGCTTGGTATGGTGAAGGTGATGCTTGGTATGGTGAAGGTGATGCTTGGTATGGTGAAGGTGATGCTTGGTATGTTGAAGGTGATGCTTGGTATGGTGAAGGTGATGCTTGGTATGGTGAAGGTGATGCTTGGTATGGTGAAGGTGATACTTGGTATGGTGAAGGTGATACTTGGTATGGTGAAGGTGATACTTGGTATGGTGAAGGTGATGCTTGCTATGGTGAAGGTGATGCTTGCTATGGTGAAGGTGATGCTTGCTATGGTGAAGGTGATAGTTGGTACGGTGAAGGTGATACTTGGTACGGTGAAGGTGATACTTCGTACGGTGAAGGTGATACTTGGTATGGTGAAGGTGATGCTTGCTATGGTGAAGGTGATGCTTGCTATGGTGAAGGTGATGGTTGCTATGATGAAGGTGATGGTTGGTACGGTGAAGGTGATACTTGGTACGGTGAAGGTGATACTTGGTACGGTGAAGGTGATACTTGGTACGGTGAAGGTGATGCTTGGTACGGTGAAGGTGATGCTTGGTATGGTGAAGGTGATGCTTGCTATGGTGGAGGTGATGCTTGCTATGGTGAAGGTGATGCTTGGTATGGTGAAGGTGATGCTTGCTATGGTGGAGGTGATGCTTGCTATGGTGAAGGTGATGCTTGGTATGGTGACGGTGATGCTTGGTATGGTGAAGGTGATGCTTGCTATGGTGGAGGTGTTGCTTGGTATGGTGAAGGTGATGCTTGGTATGGTGAAGGTGATGCTTGCTATGGTGGAGGTGTTGCTTGGTATGGTGAAGGTGATGCTTGGTATGGTGAAGGTGATGCTTGCTATGGTGGAGGTGATGCTTGCTATGGTGAAGGTGATGCTTGGTATGGTGAAGGTGATGCTTGGTATGTTGAAGGTGATGCTTGGTATGGTGAAGGTGATGCTTGCTATGGTGAAGGTGATGCTTGGTATGGTGAAGGTGATGCTTGGTATGGTGAAGGTGATGCTTGGTATGGTGAAGGTGATGCTTGGTATGGTGAAGATGATGCTTGGTATGTTGAAGGTGATGCTTGCTATGGTGGAGGTGATGCTTGCTATGGTGAAGGTGATGCTTGGTATGGTGAAGGTGTTGCTTGGTATGGTGAAGGTGATGCTTGGTATGGTGAAGGTGATGTTTGGTATGGTGAAGGTGATGCTTGGTATGGTGAAGGTGATGCTTGGTATGGTGAAGGTGATGCTTGCTATGGTGAAGGTGATGCTTGGTATGGTGAAGGTGATGCTTGGTATGGTGAAGGCGATGCTTGCTATGGTGGAGGTGATGCTTGCTATGGTGGAGGTGATGCTTGCTATGGTGGAGGTGATGCTTGCTATGGTGGAGGTGATGCTTGCTATGGTGGAGGTGATGCTTGCTATGGTGGAGGTGATGCTTGCTATGGTCCAGGTGATGCTTGCTATGGTGAAGGTGATGCTTGGTATGGTGAAGGTGATGCTTGGTATGGTGAAGGTGATGCTTGGTATGGTGAAGGTGATGCTTGGTATGTTGAAGGTGATGCTTGGTATGGTGAAGGTGATGCTTGGTATGGTGAAGGTGATGCTTGGTATGGTGAAGGTGATGCTTGGTATGGTGAAGGTGATGCTTGGTATGGTGAAGGTGATGCTTGGTATGTTGAAGGTGATGCTTGGTATGGTGAAGGTGATGCTTGGTATGGTGAAGGTGATGCTTGGTATGGTGAAGGTGATACTTGGTATGGTGAAGGTGATACTTGGTATGGTGAAGGTGATACTTGGTATGGTGAAGGTGATGCTTGCTATGGTGAAGGTGATGCTTGCTATGGTGAAGGTGATGCTTGCTATGGTGAAGGTGATAGTTGGTACGGTGAAGGTGATACTTGGTACGGTGAAGGTGATACTTCGTACGGTGAAGGTGATACTTGGTATGGTGAAGGTGATGCTTGCTATGGTGAAGGTGATGCTTGGTATGGTGAAGGTGATGCTTGGTATGGTGAAGGTGATGCTTGGTATGTTGAAGGTGATGCTTGGTATGGTGAAGGTGTTGCTTGGTATGGTGAAGGTGATGCTTGGTATGGTGAAGGTGATGCTTGCTATGGTGGAGGTGATGCTTGCTATGGTGAAGGTGATGCTTGGTATGGTGAAGGTGATGCTTGGTATGTTGAAGGTGATGCTTGGTATGGTGAAGGTGATGCTTGCTATGGTGAAGGTGATGCTTGGTATGGTGAAGGTGATGCTTGGTATGGTGAAGGTGATGCTTGGTATGGTGAAGGTGATGCTTGGTATGGTGAAGATGATGCTTGGTATGTTGAAGGTGATGCTTGCTATGGTGGAGGTGATGCTTGATATGGTGAAGGTGATGCTTGGTATGGTGAAGGTGTTGCTTGGTATGGTGAAGGTGATGCTTGGTATGGTGAAGGTGATGTTTGGTATGGTGAAGGTGATGCTTGGTATGGTGAAGGTGATGCTTGGTATGGTGAAGGTGATGCTTGCTATGGTGAAGGTGATGCTTGGTATGGTGAAGGTGATGCTTGGTATGGTGAAGGCGATGCTTGCTATGGTGGAGGTGATGCTTGCTATGGTGGAGGTGATGCTTGCTATGGTGGAGGTGATGCTTGCTATGGTGGAGGTGATGCTTGCTATGGTGGAGGTGATGCTTGCTATGGTGGAGGTGATGCTTGCTATGGTCCAGGTGATGCTTGCTATGGTGAAGGTGATGCTTGCTATGGTGAAGGTGATGCTTGGTATGGTGAAGGTGATGCTTGGTATGGTGAAGGTGATGCTTGGTATGTTGAAGGTGATGCTTGGTATGGTGAAGGTGATGCTTGGTATGGTGAAGGTGATGCTTGGTATGGTGAAGGTGATGCTTGGTATGGTGAAGGTGATGCTTGGTATGGTGAAGGTGATGCTTGGTATGTTGAAGGTGATGCTTGGTATGGTGAAGGTGATGCTTGGTATGGTGAAGGTGATGCTTGGTATGGTGAAGGTGATACTTGGTATGGTGAAGGTGATACTTGGTATGGTGAAGGTGATACTTGGTATGGTGAAGGTGATGCTTGCTATGGTGAAGGTGATGCTTGTTATGGTGAAGGTGATGCTTGCTATGGTGAAGGTGATAGTTGGTACGGTGAAGGTGATACTTGGTACGGTGAAGGTGATACTTCGTACGGTGAAGGTGATACTTGGTATGGTGAAGGTGATGCTTGCTATGGTGAAGGTGATGCTTGCTATGGTGAAGGTGATGGTTGCTATGATGAAGGTGATGGTTGGTACGGTGAAGGTGATACTTGGTACGGTGAAGGTGATACTTGGTACGGTGAAGGTGATGCTTGGTACGGTGAAGGTGATGCTTGGTGTGGTGAAGGTGATGCTTGCTATGGTGGAGGTGATGCTTGCTATGGTGAAGGTGATGCTTGGTATGGTGAAGGTGATGCTTGCTATGGTGGAGGTGATGCTTGCTATGGTGAAGGTGATGCTTGGTATGGTGACGGTGATGCTTGGTATGGTGAAGGTGATGCTTGCTATGGTGGAGGTGTTGCTTGGTATGGTGAAGGTGATGCTTGGTATGGTGAAGGTGATGCTTGCTATGGTGAAGGTGATGCTTGGTATGGTGAAGGTGATGCTTGGTATGGTGAAGGTGATGCTTGGTATGGTGAAGGTGATGCTTGGTATGGTGAAGGTGATGCTTGGTATGGTGAAGGTGATGCTTGGTATGGTGAAGGTGATGCTTGGTATGGTGAAGGTGATGCTTGGTATGGTGAAGATGATGCTTGGTATGTTGAAGGTGATGCTTGCTATGGTGGAGGTGATGCTTGCTATGGTGAAGGTGATGCTTGCTATGGTGAAGGTGATGCTTGGTATGGTGAAGGTGATGCTTGCTATGGTGGAGGTGATGCTTGCTATGGTGAAGGTGATGCTTGGTATGGTGACGGTGATGCTTGGTATGGTGAAGGTGATGCTTGCTATGGTGGAGGTGATGCTTGGTATGTTGAAGGTGATGCTTGCTATGGTGGAGGTGATGCTTGCTATGGTGAAGGTGATGCTTGGTATGGTGATGGTGATGATTGGTATGGTGAAGGTGATGCTTGCTATGGTGGAGGTGATGCTTGCTATGGTGAAGGTGATGCTTGGTATGGTGGAGGTGATGCTTGCTATGGTGAAGGTGATGCTTGGTATGGTGAAGGTGATGCTTGCTATGGTGGAGGTGATGCTTGCTATGGTGAAGGTGATGCTTGGTATGGTGAAGGTGTTGCTTGGTATGGTGAAGGTGATGCTTGGTATGGTGACGGTGATGATTGGTATGGTGAAGGTGATGCTTGGTATGGTGAAGGTGATGCTTGCTATGGTGAAGGTGATGCTTGGTATGGTGACGGTGATGCTTGGTATGGTGAAGGTGATGCTTGCTATGGTGGAGGTGATGCTTGGTATGTTGAAGGTGATGCTTGCTATGGTGGAGGTGATGCTTGCTATGGTGAAGGTGATGCTTGGTATGGTGATGGTGATGATTGGTATGGTGAAGGTGATGCTTGCTATGGTGGAGGTGATGCTTTGCTATGGTGAAGGTGATGCTTGGTATGGTGGAGGTGATGCTTGCTATGGTGAAGGTGATGCTTGGTATGGTGAAGGTGATGCTTGCTATGGTGGAGGTGATGCTTGCTATGGTGAAGGTGATGCTTGGTATGGTGAAGGTGTTGCTTGGTATGGTGAAGGTGATGATTGGTATGGTGAAGGTGATGTTTGGTATGGTGAAGGTGATGCTTGGTATGGTGAAGGTGATGCTTGGTAAGGTGAAGGTGATGCTTGCTATGGTGAAGGTGATGCTTGGTATGGTGACGGTGATGCTTGGTATGGTGAAGGTGATGCTTGCTATGGTGGAGGTGATGCTTGGTATGTTGAAGGTGATGCTTGCTATGGTGGAGGTGATGCTTGCTATGGTGAAGGTGATGCTTGGTATGGTGATGGTGATGATTGGTATGGTGAAGGTGATGCTTGCTATGGTGGAGGTGATGCTTGCTATGGTGAAGGTGATGCTTGGTATGGTGGAGGTGATGCTTGCTATGGTGAAGGTGATGCTTGGTATGGTGAAGGTGTTGCTTGGTATGGTGAAGGTGATGCTTGGTATGGTGAAGGTGATGCTTGGTATGGTGAAGGTGATGCTTGGTATGGTGAAGGTGATGCTTGGTATGGTGAAGGTGATGCTTGGTATGGTGAAGGTGATGCTTGGTTTGGTGAAGGTGATGCTTGGTATGGTGAAGGTGATGCTTGGTATGGTGAAGGTGATGCTTGGTATGGTGAAGCTGATACTTGGTATGGTGAAGGTGATACTTGGTATGGTGAAGGTGATACTTGGTACGGTGAAGGTGATGCTTGGTATGGTGAAGGTGATACTTGGTATGGTGAAGCTGATACTTGGTATGGTGAAGCTGATACTTGGTACGGTGAAGGTGATACTTGGTACGGTGAAGGTGATACTTGGTACGGTGAAGGTGATACTTGGTACGGTGAAGGTGATGCTTGGTACGGTGAAGGTGATGCTTGGTACGGTGAAGGTGATGCTTGGTATGGTGAAGGTGATGCTTGGTATGGTGAAGATGATGCATGGTATGTTGAAGGTGATGCTTGCTATGGTGGAGGTGATGCTTGCTATGGTGAAGGTGATGCTTGGTATGGTGACGGTGATGATTGGTATGGTGAAGGTGATGCTTGCTATGGTGGAGGTGATGCTTGCTATGGTGAAGGTGATGCTTGGTATGGTGACGGTGATGCTTGGTATGGTGAAGGTGATGCTTGCTATGGTGGAGGTGATGCTTGGTATGTTGAAGGTGATGCTTGCTATGGTGGAGGTGATGCTTGCTATGGTGAAGGTGATGCTTGGTATGGTGATGGTGATGATTGGTATGGTGAAGGTGATGCTTGCTATGGTGGAGGTGATGCTTGCTATGGTGAAGGTGATGCTTGGTATGGTGGAGGTGATGCTTGCTATGGTGAAGGTGATGCTTGGTATGGTGAAGGTGATGCTTGCTATGGTGGAGGTGATGCTTGCTATGGTGAAGGTGATGCTTGGTATGGTGAAGGTGTTGCTTGGTATGGTGAAGGTGATGCTTGGTATGGTGACGGTGATGATTGGTATGGTGAAGGTGATGCTTGGTATGGTGAAGGTGATGCTTGCTATGGTGAAGGTGATGCTTGGTATGGTGACGGTGATGCTTGGTATGGTGAAGGTGATGCTTGCTATGGTGGAGGTGATGCTTGGTATGTTGAAGGTGATGCTTGCTATGGTGGAGGTGATGCTTGCTATGGTGAAGGTGATGCTTGGTATGGTGATGGTGATGATTGGTATGGTGAAGGTGATGCTTGCTATGGTGGAGGTGATGCTTGCTATGGTGAAGGTGATGCTTGGTATGGTGGAGGTGATGCTTGCTATGGTGAAGGTGATGCTTGGTATGGTGAAGGTGATGCTTGCTATGGTGGAGGTGATGCTTGCTATGGTGAAGGTGATGCTTGGTATGGTGAAGGTGTTGCTTGGTATGGTGAAGGTGATGATTGGTATGGTGAAGGTGATGTTTGGTATGGTGAAGGTGATGCTTGGTATGGTGAAGGTGATGCTTGGTATGGTGAAGGTGATGCTTGCTATGGTGGAGGTGATGCTTGGTATGTTGAAGGTGATGCTTGCTATGGTGGAGGTGATGCTTGCTATGGTGAAGGTGATGCTTGGTATGGTGATGGTGATGATTGGTATGGTGAAGGTGATGCTTGCTATGGTGGAGGTGATGCTTGCTATGGTGAAGGTGATGCTTGGTATGGTGGAGGTGATGCTTGCTATGGTGAAGGTGATGCTTGGTATGGTGAAGGTGATGCTTGCTATGGTGGAGGTGATGCTTGCTATGGTGAAGGTGATGCTTGGTATGGTGAAGGTGTTGCTTGGTATGGTGAAGGTGATGATTGGTATGGTGAAGGTGATGTTTGGTATGGTGAAGGTGATGCTTGGTATGGTGAAGGTGATGCTTGGTATGGTGAAGGTGATGCTTGCTATGGTGAAGGTGATGCTTGGTATGGTGACGGTGATGCTTGGTATGGTGAAGGTGATGCTTGCTATGGTGGAGGTGATGCTTGGTATGTTGAAGGTGATGCTTGCTATGGTGAAGGTGTTGCTTGGTATGGTGAAGGTGATGCTTGGTATGGTGAAGGTGATGCTTGGTATGGTGAAGGTGATGCTTGGTATGGTGAAGGTGATGCTTGGTATGGTGAAGGTGATGCTTGGTTTGGTGAAGGTGATGCTTGGTATGGTGAAGGTGATGCTTGGTATGGTGAAGGTGATGCTTGGTATGGTGAAGGTGATGCTTGGTATGGTGAAGGTGATGCTTGGTATGGTGAAGGTGATGCTTGGTATGGTGAAGGTGATGCTTGGTATGGTGAAGGTGATGCTTGGTATGGTGAAGGTGATGCTTGGTATGTTGAAGGTGATGCTTGGTATGGTGAAGGTGATGCTTGGTATGGTGAAGGTGATACTTGGTATGGTGAAGCTGATACTTGGTATGGTGAAGGTGATACTTGGTACGGTGAAGGTGATACTTGGTACGGTGAAGGTGATGCTTGGTATGGTGAAGGTGATACTTGGTATGGTGAAGCTGATACTTGGTACGGTGAAGCTGATACTTGGTACGGTGAAGGTGATACTTGGTACGGTGAAGGTGATACTTGGTACGGTGAAGGTGATACTTGGTACGGTGAAGGTGATGCTTGGTACGGTGAAGGTGATGCTTGGTACGGTGAAGGTGATGCTTGGTACGGTGAAGGTGATGCTTGGTACGGTGAAGGTGATGCTTGGTACGGTGAAGGTGATGCTTGCTATGGTGAAGGTGATGCTTCCTATGGTGAAGGTGATGCTTGCTATGGTGAAGGTGATGCTTGCTATGGTGAAGGTGATGCTTGGTATGGAAGGTGATGCTTGCTATGGTGAAGGTGATGCTTGCTATGGTGAAGGTGATGCCTGCTATGGTGAAGGTGATGCTTGGTATGGTGAAGGTGATGCTTGGTATGGTGAAGGTGATGCTTGGTATGGTGAAGGTGATGCTTGGTATGGTGAAGGTGATCCTTGCTATGGCGAAGGTGATGCTTGGTATGGTGAAGGTGATGCTTGCTATGGTGAAGGTGATGCTTGCTATGGTGAAGGTGATGCTTGCTATGGTGAAGGTGATGCTTGGTATGGTGAAGGTGATGCTTGGTATGGTGAAGGTGATGCTTTGTATGGTGAAGGTGATGCTTGGTATGGTGAAGGTGATGCTTGGTATGGTGAAGGTGATGCTTGGTATGGTGAAGGTGATGCTTGGTATGGTGAAGGTGATGCTTGGTATTGTGAAGGTGATGCTTGGTATGGTGAAGGTGATGCTTGGTATGGTGAAGGTGATGCTTGGTATGGTGAAGGTGATGCTTGGTATGGTGAAGGTGATGCTTGGTACGGTGAAGGTGATGCTTGGTACGGTGAAGGTGATGCTTGGTACGGTGAAGGTGATGCTTGGTACGGTGAAGGTGATGCTTGGTACGGTGAAGGTGATGCTTGGTACGGTGAAGGTGATGCTTGGTACGGTGAAGGTGATACTTGGTACGGCGAAGGTGATACTTGGTACGGCGAAGGTGATGCTTGGTACGGCGAAGGTGATGCTTGGTACGGTGATGGTGATGCTTGCTACGGTGAAGGTGATGCTTGCTACGGTGAAGGTGATGCTTGCTACGGTGAAGGTGATGCTTGCTACGGTGAAGGTGATGCTTGGTATGGTGAAGGTGATGCTTGGTATGGTGAAGATGATGCTTGGTATGTTGAAGGTGATGCTTGCTATGGTGGAGGTGATGCTTGCTATGGTGAAGGTGATGCTTGGTATGGTGACGGTGATGATTGGTATGGTGAAGGTGATGCTTGCTATGGTGGAGGTGATGCTTGCTATGGTGAAGGTGATGCTTGGTATGGTGACGGTGATGCTTGGTATGGTGAAGGTGATGCTTGCTATGGTGGAGGTGATGCTTGGTATGTTGAAGGTGATGCTTGCTATGGTGGAGGTGATGCTTGCTATGGTGAAGGTGATGCTTGGTATGGTGATGGTGATGATTGGTATGGTGAAGGTGATGCTTGCTATGGTGGAGGTGATGCTTGCTATGGTGAAGGTGATGCTTGGTATGGTGGAGGTGATGCTTGCTATGGTGAAGGTGATGCTTGGTATGGTGAAGGTGATGCTTGCTATGGTGGAGGTGATGCTTGCTATGGTGAAGGTGATGCTTGGTATGGTGAAGGTGTTGCTTGGTATGGTGAAGGTGATGCTTGGTATGGTGACGGTGATGATTGGTATGGTGAAGGTGATGCTTGGTATGGTGAAGGTGATGCTTGCTATGGTGAAGGTGATGCTTGGTATGGTGACGGTGATGCTTGGTATGGTGAAGGTGATGCTTGCTATGGTGGAGGTGATGCTTGGTATGTTGAAGGTGATGCTTGCTATGGTGGAGGTGATGCTTGCTATGGTGAAGGTGATGCTTGGTATGGTGATGGTGATGATTGGTATGGTGAAGGTGATGCTTGCTATGGTGGAGGTGATGCTTGCTATGGTGAAGGTGATGCTTGGTATGGTGGAGGTGATGCTTGCTATGGTGAAGGTGATGCTTGGTATGGTGAAGGTGATGCTTGCTATGGTGGAGGTGATGCTTGCTATGGTGAAGGTGATGCTTGGTATGGTGAAGGTGTTGCTTGGTATGGTGAAGGTGATGATTGGTATGGTGAAGGTGATGTTTGGTATGGTGAAGGTGATGCTTGGTATGGTGAAGGTGATGCTTGGTATGGTGAAGGTGATGCTTGCTATGGTGAAGGTGATGCTTGGTATGGTGACGGTGATGCTTGGTATGGTGAAGGTGATGCTTGCTATGGTGGAGGTGATGCTTGGTATGTTGAAGGTGATGCTTGCTATGGTGGAGGTGATGCTTGCTATGGTGAAGGTGATGCTTGGTATGGTGATGGTGATGATTGGTACGGTGAAGGTGATACTTCGTACGGTGAAGGTGATACTTGGTATGGTGAAGGTGATGCTTGCTATGGTGAAGGTGATGCTTGCTATGGTGAAGGTGATGGTTGCTATGATGAAGGTGATGGTTGGTACGGTGAAGGTGATACTTGGTACGGTGAAGGTGATACTTGGTACGGTGAAGGTGATGCTTGGTACGGTGAAGGTGATGCTTGGTATGGTGAAGGTGATGCTTGCTATGGTGGAGGTGATGCTTGCTATGGTGAAGGTGATGCTTGGTATGGTGAAGGTGATGCTTGCTATGGTGGAGGTGATGCTTGCTATGGTGAAGGTGATGCTTGCTATGGTGGAGGTGATGCTTACTATGGTGAAGGTGATGCTTGGTATGGTGATGGTGATGATTGGTATGGTGAAGGTGATGCTTGCTATGGTGGAGGTGATGCTTGCTATGGTGAAGGTGATGCTTGGTATGGTGGAGGTGATGCTTGCTATGGTGAAGGTGATGCTTGGTATGGTGAAGGTGTTGCTTGGTATGGTGAAGGTGATGCTTGGTATGGTGAAGGTGATGCTTGGTATGGTGAAGGTGATGCTTGGTATGGTGAAGGTGATGCTTGGTATGGTGAAGGTGATGCTTGGTATGGTGAAGGTGATGCTTGGTTTGGTGAAGGTGATGCTTGGTATGGTGAAGGTGATGCTTGGTATGGTGAAGGTGATGCTTGGTATGGTGAAGGTGATGCTTGGTATGGTGAAGGTGATGCTTGGTATGGTGAAGGTGATGCTTGGTATGGTGAAGGTGATGCTTGGTATGGTGAAGGTGATGCTTGGTATGGTGAAGGTGATGCTTGGTATGGTGAAGGCGATGCTTGCTATGGTGGAGGTGATGCTTGCTATGGTGGAGGTGATGCTTGCTATGGTGGAGGTGATGCTTGCTATGGTGGAGGTGATGCTTGCTATGGTGGAGGTGATGCTTGCTATGGTGGAGGTGATGCTTGCTATGGTCGAGGTGATGCTTGCTATGGTGAAGGTGATGCTTGCCATGGTGAAGGTGATGCTTGGTATGGTGAAGGTGATGCTTGGTATGGTGAAGGTGATGCTTGGTATGTTGAAGGTGATGCTTGGTATGGTGAAGGTGATGCTTGGTATGGTGAAGGTGATGCTTGGTATGGTGAAGGTGATGCTTGGTATGGTGAAGGTGATGCTTGGTATGGTGAAGGTGATGCTTGGTATGGTGAAGGTGATGCTTGGTATGGTGAAGGTGATGCTTGGTATGTTGAAGGTGATGCTTGGTATGGTGAAGGTGATGCTTGGTATGGTGAAGGTGATGCTTGGTATGGTGAAGGTGATACTTGGTATGGTGAAGGTGATACTTGGTATGGTGAAGGTGATACTTGGTATGGTGAAGGTGATGCTTGCTATGGTGAAGGTGATGCTTGCTATGGTGAAGGTGATGCTTGCTATGGTGAAGGTGATAGTTGGTACGGTGAAGGTGATACTTGGTACGGTGAAGGTGATACTTGGTACGGTGAAGGTGATACTTGGTATGGTGAAGGTGATGCTTGCTATGGTGAAGGTGATGCTTGCTATGGTGAAGGTGATGGTTGCTATGATGAAGGTGATAGTTGGTACGGTGAAGGTGATAGTTGGTACGGTGAAGGTGATACTTGGTACGGTGAAGGTGATGCTTGGTACGGTGAAGGTGATGCTTGGTATGGTGAAGGTGATGCTTGCTATGGTGGAGGTGATGCTTGCTATGGTGAAGGTGATGCTTGGTATGGTGAAGGTGATGCTTGCTATGGTGGAGGTGATGCTTGCTATGGTGAAGGTGATGCTTGGTATGGTGACGGTGATGCTTGGTATGGTGAAGGTGATGCTTGCTATGGTGGAGGTGTTGCTTGGTATGGTGAAGGTGATGCTTGGTATGGTGAAGGTGATGCTTGCTATGGTGGAGGTGATGCTTGCTATGGTGAAGGTGATGCGTGGTATGGTGAAGGTGATGCTTGGTATGGTGAAGGTGATGCTTGGTATGGTGAAGGTGATGCTTGCTATGGTGAAGGTGATGCTTGGTATGGTGAAGGTGATGCTTGGTATGGTGAAGGTGATGCTTGGTATGGTGAAGGTGATGCTTGGTATGGTGAAGATGATGCTTGGTATGTTGAAGGTGATGCTTGCTATGGTGGAGGTGATGCTTGCTATGGTGAAGGTGATGCTTGGTATGGTGAAGGTGTTGCTTGGTATGGTGAAGGTGATGCTTGGTATGGTGAAGGTGATGCTTGGTTTGGTGAAGGTGATGCTTGGTATGGTGAAGGTGATGCTTGGTATGGTGAAGGTGATGCTTGGTATGGTGAAGGTGATGCTTGGTATGGTGAAGGTGATGCTTGGTATGGTGAAGGTGATGCTTGGTATGGTGAAGGTGATGCTTGGTATGGTGAAGGTGATGCTTGGTATGGTGAAGGTGATGCTTGGTATGGTGAAGGCGATGCTTGCTATGGTGGAGGTGATGCTTGCTATGGTGGAGGTGATGCTTGCTATGGTGGAGGTGATGCTTGCTATGGTGGAGGTGATGCTTGCTATGGTGGAGGTGATGCTTGCTATGGTGGAGGTGATGCTTGCTATGGTGAAGGTGATGCTTGGTATGGTGAAGGTGATGCTTGGTATGGTGAAGGTGATGCTTGGTATGGTGAAGGTGATGCTTGGTATGTTGAAGGTGATGCTTGGTATGGTGAAGGTGATGCTTGGTATGGTGAAGGTGATGCTTGGTATGGTGAAGGTGATGCTTGGTATGGTGAAGGTGATGCTTGGTATGGTGAAGGTGATGCTTGGTATGGTGAAGGTGATGCTTGGTATGTTGAAGGTGATGCTTGGTATGGTGAAGGTGATGCTTGGTATGGTGAAGGTGATGCTTGGTATGGTGAAGGTGATACTTGGTATGGTGAAGGTGATACTTGGTATGGTGAAGGTGATACTTGGTATGGTGAAGGTGATGCTTGCTATGGTGAAGGTGATGCTTGCTATGGTGAAGGTGATGCTTGCTATGGTGAAGGTGATAGTTGGTACGGTGAAGGTGATACTTGGTACGGTGAAGGTGATACTTGGTACGGTGAAGGTGATACTTGGTATGGTGAAGGTGATGCTTGCTATGGTGAAGGTGATGCTTGCTATGGTGAAGGTGATGGTTGCTATGATGAAGGTGATAGTTGGTACGGTGAAGGTGATACTTGGTACGGTGAAGGTGATACTTGGTACGGTGAAGGTGATGCTTGGTACGGTGAAGGTGATGCTTGGTATGGTGAAGGTGATGCTTGCTATGGTGGAGGTGATGCTTGCTATGGTGAAGGTGATGCTTGGTATGGTGAAGGTGATGCTTGCTATGGTGGAGGTGATGCTTGCTATGGTGAAGGTGATGCTTGGTATGGTGACGGTGATGCTTGGTATGGTGAAGGTGATGCTTGCTATGGTGGAGGTGTTGCTTGGTATGGTGAAGGTGATGCTTGGTAT
This sequence comes from Amblyomma mixtum, assembly GCF_055824585.1. Taxonomy (NCBI): domain Eukaryota; kingdom Metazoa; phylum Arthropoda; class Arachnida; order Ixodida; family Ixodidae; genus Amblyomma; species Amblyomma mixtum. The sequence goes on from NW_028317684.1 coordinate 176,494, forward strand.
GGTGAAGGTGATGCTTGCTATGGTGGAGGTGATGCTTGCTATGGTGAAGGTGATGCTTGGTATGGTGAAGGTGATGCTTGGTATGGTGAAGGTGATGCTTGCTATGGTGAAGGTGATGCTTGGTATGGTGAAGGTGATGCTTGGTATGGTGAAGGTGATGCTTGGTATGGTGAAGGTGATGCTTGGTATGGTGAAGATGATGCTTGGTATGTTGAAGGTGATGCTTGCTATGGTGGAGGTGATGCTTGCTATGGTGAAGGTGATGCTTGGTATGGTGACGGTGATGATTGGTATGGTGAAGGTGATGCTTGCTATGGTGGAGGTGATGCTTGCTATGGTGAAGGTGATGCTTGGTATGGTGACGGTGATGCTTGGTATGGTGAAGGTGATGCTTGCTATGGTGGAGGTGATGCTTGGTATGTTGAAGGTGATGCTTGCTATGGTGGAGGTGATGCTTGCTATGGTGAAGGTGATGCTTGGTATGGTGATGGTGATGATTGGTATGGTGAAGGTGATGCTTGCTATGGTGGAGGTGATGCTTGCTATGGTGAAGGTGATGCTTGGTATGGTGGAGGTGATGCTTGCTATGGTGAAGGTGATGCTTGGTATGGTGAAGGTGATGCTTGCTATGGTGGAGGTGATGCTTGCTATGGTGAAGGTGATGCTTGGTATGGTGAAGGTGTTGCTTGGTATGGTGAAGGTGATGCTTGGTATGGTGACGGTGATGATTGGTACGGTGAAGGTGATGCTTGGTATGGTGAAGGTGATGCTTGCTATGGTGAAGGTGATGCTTGGTATGGTGACGGTGATGCTTGGTATGGTGAAGGTGATGCTTGCTATGGTGGAGGTGATGCTTGGTATGTTGAAGGTGATGCTTGCTATGGTGGAGGTGATGCTTGCTATGGTGAAGGTGATGCTTGGTATGGTGATGGTGATGATTGGTATGGTGAAGGTGATGCTTGCTATGGTGGAGGTGATGCTTGCTATGGTGAAGGTGATGCTTGGTATGGTGGAGGTGATGCTTGCTATGGTGAAGGTGATGCTTGGTATGGTGAAGGTGATGCTTGCTATGGTGGAGGTGATGCTTGCTATGGTGAAGGTGATGCTTGGTATGGTGAAGGTGTTGCTTGGTATGGTGAAGGTGATGATTGGTATGGTGAAGGTGATGTTTGGTATGGTGAGGGTGATGCTTGGTATGGTGAAGGTGATGCTTGGTATGGTGAAGGTGATGCTTGCTATGGTGAAGGTGATGCTTGGTATGGTGACGGTGATGCTTGGTATGGTGAAGGTGATGCTTGCTATGGTGGAGGTGATGCTTGGTATGTTGAAGGTGATGCTTGCTATGGTGGAGGTGATGCTTGCTATGGTGAAGGTGATGCTTGGTATGGTGATGGTGATGATTGGTATGGTGAAGGTGATGCTTGCTATGGTGGAGGTGATGCTTGCTATGGTGAAGGTGATGCTTGGTATGGTGGAGGTGATGCTTGCTATGGTGAAGGTGATGCTTGGTATGGTGAAGGTGTTGCTTGGTATGGTGAAGGTGATGCTTGGTATGGTGAAGGTGATGCTTGGTATGGTGAAGGTGATGCTTGGTATGGTGAAGGTGATGCTTGGTATGGTGAAGGTGATGCTTGGTATGGTGAAGGTGATGCTTGGTTTGGTGAAGGTGATGCTTGGTATGGTGAAGGTGATGCTTGGTATGGTGAAGGTGATGCTTGGTATGGTGAAGGTGATGCTTGGTATGGTGAAGGTGATGCTTGGTATGGTGAAGGTGATGCTTGGTATGGTGAAGGTGATGCTTGGTATGGTGAAGGTGATGCTTGGTATGGTGAAGGTGATGCTTGGTATGTTGAAGGTGATGCTTGGTATGGTGAAGGTGATGCTTGGTATGGTGAAGGTGATACTTGGTATGGTGAAGCTGATACTTGGTATGGTGAAGGTGATACTTGGTATGGTGAAGGTGATACTTGGTACGGTGAAGGTGATGCTTGGTATGGTGAAGCTGATACTTGGTATGGTGAAGCTGATACTTGGTACGGTGAAGGTGATACTTGGTACGGTGAAGGTGATACTTGGTACGGTGAAGGTGATACTTGGTACGGTGAAGGTGATGCTTGGTACGGTGAAGGTGATGCTTGGTACGGTGAAGGTGATGCTTGGTACGGTGAAGGTGATGCTTGGTACGGTGAAGGTGATGTTTGGTACGGTGAAGGTGATGCTTGCTATGGTGAAGGTGATGCTTCCTATGGTGAAGGTGATGCTTGCTATGGTGAAGGTGATGCTTGGTATGGTGAAGGTGATGCTTGGTTTGGTGAAGGTGATGCTTGGTATGGTGAAGGTGATGCTTGGTATGGTGAAGGTGATGCTTGGTATGGTGAAGGTGATGCTTGGTATGGTGAAGGTGATGCTTGGTATGGTGAAGGTGATGCTTGGTATGGTGAAGGCGATGCTTGGTATGGTGAAGGTGATGCTTGGTATGGTGAAGGCGATGCTTGCTATGGTGGAGGTGATGCTTGCTATGGTGGAGGTGATGCTTGCTATGGTGGAGGTGATGCTTGCTATGGTGGAGGTGATGCTTGCTATGGTGGAGGTGATGCTTGCTATGGTGGAGGTGATGCTTGCTATGGTCGAGGTGATGCTTGCTATGGTGAAGGTGATGCTTGCTATGGTGAAGGTGATGCTTGGTATGGTGAAGGTGATGCTTGGTATGGTGAAGGTGATGCTTGGTATGTTGAAGGTGATGCTTGGTATGGTGAAGGTGATGCTTGGTATGGTGAAGGTGATGCTTGGTATGGTGAAGGTGATGCTTGGTATGGTGAAGGTGATGCTTGGTATGGTGAAGGTGATGCTTGGTATGGTGAAGGTGATGCTTGGTATGTTGAAGGTGATGCTTGGTATGGTGAAGGTGATGCTTGGTATGGTGAAGGTGATGCTTGGTATGGTGAAGGTGATACTTGGTATGGTGAAGGTGATACTTGGTATGGTGAAGGTGATACTTGGTATGGTGAAGGTGATGCTTGCTATGGTGAAGGTGATGCTTGCTATGGTGAAGGTGATGCTTGCTATGGTGAAGGTGATAGTTGGTACGGTGAAGGTGATACTTGGTACGGTGAAGGTGATACTTGGTACGGTGAAGGTGATACTTGGTATGGTGAAGGTGATGCTTGCTATGATGAAGGTGATGCTTGCTTTGGTGAAGGTGATGGTTGCTATGATGAAGGTGATAGTTGGTACGGTGAAGGTGATACTTGGTACGGTGAAGGTGATACTTGGTACGGTGAAGGTGATGCTTGGTACGGTGAAGGTGATGCTTGGTATGGTGAAGGTGATGCTTGCTATGGTGGAGGTGATGCTTGCTATGGTGAAGGTGATGCTTGGTATGGTGAAGGTGATGCTTGCTATGGTGGAGGTGATGCTTGCTATGGTGAAGGTGATGCTTGGTATGGTGACGGTGATGCTTGGTATGGTGAAGGTGATGCTTGCTATGGTGGAGGTGTTGCTTGGTATGGTGAAGGTGATGCTTGGTATGGTGAAGGTGATGCTTGCTATGGTGGAGGTGATGCTTGCTATGGTGAAGGTGATGCTTGGTATGGTGAAGGTGATGCTTGGTATGTTGAAGGTGATGCTTGGTATGGTGAAGGTGATGCTTGCTATGGTGAAGGTGATGCTTGGTATGGTGAAGGTGATGCTTGGTATGGTGAAGGTGATGCTTGGTATGGTGAAGGTGATGCTTGGTATGGTGAAGATGATGCTTGGTATGTTGAAGGTGATGCTTGCTATGGTGGAGGTGATGCTTGCTATGGTGAAGGTGATGCTTGGTATGGTGAAGGTGTTGCTTGGTATGGTGAAGGTGATGCTTGGTATGGTGAAGGTGATGTTTGGTATGGTGAAGGTGATGCTTGGTATGGTGAAGGTGATGCTTGGTATGGTGAAGGTGATGCTTGCTATGGTGAAGGTGATGCTTGGTATGGTGAAGGTGATGCTTGGTATGGTGAAGGCGATGCTTGCTATGGTGGAGGTGATGCTTGCTATGGTGGAGGTGATGCTTGCTATGGTGGAGGTGATGCTTGCTATGGTGGAGGTGATGCTTGCTATGGTGGTGGTGATGCTTGCTATGGTGGAGGTGATGCTTGCTATGGTCCAGGTGATGCTTGCTATGGTGAAGGTGATGCTTGCTATGGTGAAGGTGATGCTTGGTATGGTGAAGGTGATGCTTGGTATGGTGAAGGTGATGCTTGGTATGTTGAAGGTGATGCTTGGTATGGTGAAGGTGATGCTTGGTATGGTGAAGGTGATGCTTGGTATGGTGAAGGTGATGCTTGGTATGGTGAAGGTGATGCTTGGTATGGTGAAGGTGATGCTTGGTATGTTGAAGGTGATGCTTGGTATGGTGAAGGTGATGCTTGGTATGGTGAAGGTGATGCTTGGTATGGTGAAGGTGATACTTGGTATGGTGAAGGTGATACTTGGTATGGTGAAGGTGATACTTGGTATGGTGAAGGTGATGCTTGCTATGGTGAAGGTGATGCTTGCTATGGTGAAGGTGATGCTTGCTATGGTGAAGGTGATAGTTGGTACGGTGAAGGTGATACTTGGTACGGTGAAGGTGATACTTCGTACGGTGAAGGTGATACTTGGTATGGTGAAGGTGATGCTTGCTATGGTGAAGGTGATGCTTGCTATGGTGAAGGTGATGCTTGGTATGGTGAAGGTGATGCTTGGTACGGTGAAGGTGATGCTTGGTACGGTGAAGGTGATACTTGGTACGGTGAAGGTGATGCTTGGTACGGTGAAGGTGATGCTTGGTATGGTGAAGGTGATGCTTGCTATGGTGGAGGTGATGCTTGCTATGGTGAAGGTGATGCTTGGTATGGTGAAGGTGATGCTTGCTATGGTGGAGGTGATGCTTGCTATGGTGAAGGTGATGCTTGGTATGGTGACGGTGATGCTTGGTATGGTGAAGGTGATGCTTGCTATGGTGGAGGTGTTGCTTGGTATGGTGAAGGTGATGCTTGGTATGGTGAAGGTGATGCTTGCTATGGTGAAGGTGATGCTCGGTATGGTGAAGGTGATGCTTGGTATGGTGAAGGTGATGCTTGGTATGGTGAAGGTGATGCTTGGTATGGTGAAGGTGATGCTTGGTATGGTGAAGGTGATGCTTGGTATGGTGAAGGTGATGCTTGGTATGGTGAAGGTGATGCTTGGTATGGTGAAGATGATGCTTGGTATGTTGAAGGTGATGCTTGCTATGGTGGAGGTGATGCTTGCTATGGTGAAGGTGATGCTTGCTATGGTGAAGGTGATGCTTGGTATGGTGAAGGTGATGCTTGCTATGGTGGAGGTGATGCTTGCTATGGTGAAGGTGATGCTTGGTATGGTGACGGTGATGCTTGGTATGGTGAAGGTGATGCTTGCTATGGTGGAGGTGATGCTTGGTATGTTGAAGGTGATGCTTGCTATGGTGGAGGTGATGCTTGCTATGGTGAAGGTGATGCTTGGTATGGTGATGGTGATGATTGGTATGGTGAAGGTGATGCTTGCTATGGTGGAGGTGATGCTTGCTATGGTGAAGGTGATGCTTGGTATGGTGGAGGTGATGCTTGCTATGGTGAAGGTGATGCTTGGTATGGTGAAGGTGATGCTTGCTATGGTGGAGGTGATGCTTGCTATGGTGAAGGTGATGCTTGGTATGGTGAAGGTGTTGCTTGGTATGGTGAAGGTGATGCTTGGTATTGTGACGGTGATGATTGGTATGGTGAAGGTGATGCTTGGTATGGTGAAGGTGATGCTTGCTATGGTGAAGGTGATGCTTGGTATGGTGACGGTGATGCTTGGTATGGTGAAGGTGATGCTTGCTATGGTGGAGGTGATGCTTGGTATGTTGAAGGTGATGCTTGCTATGGTGGAGGTGATGCTTGCTATGGTGAAGGTGATGCTTGGTATGGTGATGGTGATGATTGGTATGGTGAAGGTGATGCTTGCTATGGTGGAGGTGATGCTTGCTATGGTGAAGGTGATGCTTGGTATGGTGGAGGTGATGCTTGCTATGGTGAAGGTGATGCTTGGTATGGTGAAGGTGATGCTTGCTATGGTGGAGGTGATGCTTGCTATGGTGAAGGTGATGCTTGGTATGGTGAAGGTGTTGCTTGGTATGGTGAAGGTGATGATTGGTATGGTGAAGGTGATGTTTGGTATGGTGAAGGTGATGCTTGGTATGGTGAAGGTGATGCTTGGTATGGTGAAGGTGATGCTTGCTATGGTGAAGGTGATGCTTGGTATGGTGACGGTGATGCTTGGTATGGTGAAGGTGATGCTTGCTATGGTGGAGGTGATGCTTGGTATGTTGAAGGTGATGCTTGCTATGGTGGAGGTGATGCTTGCTATGGTGAAGGTGATGCTTGGTTTGGTGATGGTGATGATTGGTATGGTGAAGGTGATGCTTGCTATGGTGGAGGTGATGCTTGCTATGGTGAAGGTGATGCTTGGTATGGTGGAGGTGATGCTTGCTATGGTGAAGGTGATGCTTGGTATGGTGAAGGTGTTGCTTGGTATGGTGAAGGTGATGCTTGGTATGGTGAAGGTGATGCTTGGTATGGTGAAGGTGATGCTTGGTATGGTGAAGGTGATGCTTGGTATGGTGAAGGTGATGCTTGGTATGGTGAAGGTGATGCTTGGTTTGGTGAAGGTGATGCTTGGTATGGTGAAGGTGATGCTTGGTATGGTGAAGGTGATGCTTGGTATGGTGAAGGTGATGCTTGGTATGGTGAAGGTGATGCTTGGTATGGTGAAGGTGATGCTTGGTATGGTGAAGGTGATGCTTGGTATGGTGAAGGTGATGCTTGGTATGTTGAAGGTGATGCTTGGTATGGTGAAGGTGATGCTTGGTATGGTGAAGGTGATACTTGGTATGGTGAAGCTGATACTTGGTATGGTGAAGGTGATACTTGGTATGGTGAAGGTGATACTTGGTACGGTGAAGGTGATGCTTGGTATGGTGAAGGTGATACTTGGTATGGTGAAGCTGATACTTGGTATGGTGAAGCTGATACTTGGTACGGTGAAGGTGATACTTGGTACGGTGAAGGTGATACTTGGTACGGTGAAGGTGATACTTGGTACGGTGAAGGTGATGCTTGGTACGGTGAAGGTGATGCTTGGTACGGTGAAGGTGATGCTTGGTACGGTGAAGGTGATGCTTGGTATGGTGAAGGTGATGCTTGGTATGGTGAAGATGATGCTTGGTATGTTGAAGGTGATGCTTGCTATGGTGGAGGTGATGCTTGCTATGGTGAAGGTGATGCTTGGTATGGTGACGGTGATGATTGGTATGGTGAAGGTGATGCTTGCTATGGTGGATGTGATGCTTGCTATGGTGAAGGTGATGCTTGGTATGGTGACGGTGATGCTTGGTATGGTGAAGGTGATGCTTGCTATGGTGGAGGTGATGCTTGGTATGTTGAAGGTGATGCTTGCTATGGTGGAGGTGATGCTTGCTATGGTGAAGGTGATGCTTGGTATGGTGATGGTGATGATTGGTATGGTGAAGGTGATGCTTGCTATGGTGGAGGTGATGCTTGCTATGGTGAAGGTGATGCTTGGTATGGTGGAGGTGATGCTTGCTATGGTGAAGGTGATGCTTGGTATGGTGAAGGTGATGCTTGCTATGGTGGAGGTGATGCTTGCTATGGTGAAGGTGATGCTTGGTATGGTGAAGGTGTTGCTTGGTATGGTGAAGGTGATGCTTGGTATGGTGACGGTGATGATTGGTATGGTGAAGGTGATGCTTGGTATGGTGAAGGTGATGCTTGCTATGGTGAAGGTGATGCTTGGTATGGTGACGGTGATGCTTGGTATGGTGAAGGTGATGCTTGCTATGGTGGAGGTGATGCTTGGTATGTTGAAGGTGATGCTTGCTATGGTGGAGGTGATGCTTGCTATGGTGAAGGTGATGCTTGGTATGGTGATGGTGATGATTGGTATGGTGAAGGTGATGCTTGCTATGGTGGAGGTGATGCTTGCTATGGTGAAGGTGATGCTTGGTATGGTGGAGGTGATGCTTGCTATGGTGAAGGTGATGCTTGGTATGGTGAAGGTGATGCTTGCTATGGTGGAGGTGATGCTTGCTATGGTGAAGGTGATGCTTGGTATGGTGAAGGTGTTGCTTGGTATGGTGAAGGTGATGATTGGTATGGTGAAGGTGATGTTTGGTATGGTGAAGGTGATGCTTGGTATGGTGAAGGTGATGCTTGGTATGGTGAAGGTGATGCTTGCTATGGTGAAGGTGATGCTTGGTATGGTGACGGTGATGCTTGGTATGGTGAAGGTGATGCTTGCTATGGTGGAGGTGATGCTTGGTATGTTGAAGGTGATGCTTGCTATGGTGGAGGTGATGCTTGCTATGGTGAAGGTGATGCTTGGTATGGTGATGGTGATGATTGGTATGGTGAAGGTGATGCTTGCTATGGTGGAGGTGATGCTTGCTATGGTGAAGGTGATGCTTGGTATGGTGGAGGTGATGCTTGCTATGGTGAAGGTGATGCTTGGTATGGTGAAGGTGTTGCTTGGTATGGTGAAGGTGATGCTTGGTATGGTGAAGGTGATGCTTGGTATGGTGAAGGTGATGCTTGGTATGGTGAAGGTGATGCTTGGTATGGTGAAGGTGATGCTTGGTATGGTGAAGGTGATGCTTGGTTTGGTGAAGGTGATGCTTGGTATGGTGAAGGTGATGCTTGGTATGGTGAAGGTGATGCTTGGTATGGTGAAGGTGATGCTTGGTATGGTGAAGGTGATGCTTGGTATGGTGAAGGTGATGCTTGGTATGGTGAAGGTGATGCTTGGTATGGTGAAGGTGATGCTTGGTATGGTGAAGGTGATGCTTGGTATGTTGAAGGTGATGCTTGGTATGGTGAAGGTGATGCTTGGTATGGTGAAGGTGATACTTGGTATGGTGAAGCTGATACTTGGTATGGTGAAGGTGATACTTGGTATGGTGAAGGTGATACTCGGTACGGTGAAGGTGATGCTTGGTATGGTGAAGGTGATACTTGGTATGGTGAAGCTGATACTTGGTATGGTGAAGCTGATACTTGGTACGGTGAAGGTGATACTTGGTACGGTGAAGGTGATACTTGGTACGGTGAAGGTGATACTTGGTACGGTGAAGGTGATGCTTGGTACGGTGAAGGTGATGCTTGGTACGGTGAAGGTGATGCTTGGTACGGTGAAGGTGATGCTTGGTACGGTGAAGGTGATGCTTGGTACGGTGAAGGTGATGTTTGGTACGGTGAAGGTGATGCTTGCTATGGTGAAGGTGATGCTTCCTATGGTGAAGGTGATGCTTGCTATGGTGAAGGTGATGCTTGCTATGGTGAAGGTGATGCTTGGTATGGAAGGTGATGCTTGCTATGGTGAAGGTGATGCTTGCTATGGTGAAGGTGATGCCTGCTATGGTGAAGGTGATGCTTGGTATGGTGAAGGTGATGCTTGGTATGGTGAAGGTGATGCTTGGTATGGTGAAGGTGATGCTTGGTATGGTGAAGGTGATCCTTGCTATGGCGAAGGTGATGCTTGGTATGGTGAAGGTGATGCTTGCTATGGTGAAGGTGATGCTTGCTATGGTGAAGGTGATGCTTGGTATGGTGAAGGTGATGCTTGGTATGGTGAAGGTGATGCTTGGTATGGTGAAGGTGATGCTTTGTATGGTGAAGGTGATGCTTGGTATGGTGAAGGTGATGCTTGGTATGGTGAAGGTGATGCTTGGTATTGTGAAGGTGATGCTTGGTATGGTGAAGGTGATGCTTGGTATGGTGAAGGTGATGCTTGGTATGGTGAAGGTGATGCTTGGTATGGTGAAGGTGATGCTTGGTACGGTGAAGGTGATGCTTGGTACGGTGAAGGTGATGCTTGGTACGGTGAAGGTGATGCTTGGTACGGTGAAGGTGATGCTTGGTACGGTGAAGGTGATGCTTGGTACGGTGAAGGTGATGCTTGGTACGGTGAAGGTGATACTTGGTACGGCGAAGGTGATACTTGGTACGGCGAAGGTGATGCTTGGTACGGCGAAGGTGATGCTTGGTACGGTGATGGTGATGCTTGCTACGGTGAAGGTGATGCTTGCTACGGTGAAGGTGATGCTTGCTACGGTGAAGGTGATGCTTGCTACGGTGAAGGTGATGCTTGCTACGGTGAAGGTGATGCTTGCTACGGTGAAGGTGATGCTTGCTACGGTGAAGGCGATGCTTGCTACGGTGAAGGCGATGCTTGCTATGGTGAAGGCGATGCTTGCTATGGTGAAGGCGATGCTTGCTATGGTGAAGGCGATGCTTGCTATGGTGAAGGCGATGCTTGGTATGGTGAAGGCGATGCTTGCTATGGTGAAGGCGATGCTTGGTATGGTGAAGGCGATGCTTGGTATGGTGAAGGCGATGCTTGCTATGGTGAAGGCGATGCTTGCTATGGTGAAGGCGATGCTTGCTATGGTGAAGGCGATGCTTGGTATGGTGAAGGCGATGCTTGGTATGGTGAAGGCGATGCTTGGTATGGTGAAGGTGTTGCTTGGTATGGTGAAGGTGATGCTTGGTATGGTGAAGGTGATGTTTGGTATGGTGAAGGTGATGCTTGCTATGGTGGAGGTGATGCTTGCTATGGTGAAGGTGATGCTTGGTATGGTGACGGTGATGATTGGTATGGTGAAGGTGATGCTTGCTATGGTGGAGGTGATGCTTGCTATGGTGAAGGTGATGCTTGGTATGGTGAAGGTGATGCTTGCTATGGTGGAGGTGATGCTTGCTATGGTGAAGGTGATGCTTGGTATGGTGAAGGTGTTGCTTGGTATGGTGAAGGTGATGCTTGGTATGGTGAAGGTGATGTTTGGTATGGTGAAGGTGATGCTTGGTATGGTGAAGGTGATGCTTGGTATGGTGAAGGTGATGCTTGCTATGGTGAAGGTGATGCTTGGTATGGTGACGGTGATGCTTGGTATGGTGAAGGTGATGCTTGCTATGGTGGAGGTGATGCTTGGTATGTTGAAGGTGATGCTTGCTATGGTGGAGGTGATGCTTGCTATGGTGAAGGTGATGCTTGGTATGGTGATGGTGATGATTGGTATGGTGAAGGTGATGCTTGCTATGGTGGAGGTGATGCTTGCTATGGTGAAGGTGATGCTTGGTATGGTGGAGGTGATGCTTGCTATGGTGAAGGTGATGCTTGGTATGGTGAAGGTGTTGCTTGGTATGGTGAAGGTGATGCTTGGTATGGTGAAGGTGATGCTTGGTATGGTGAAGGTGATGCTTGGTATGGCGAAGGTGATGCTTGGTATGGTGAAGGTGATGCTTGGTATGGTGAAGGTGATGCTTGGTTTGGTGAAGGTGATGCTTGGTATGGTGAAGGTGATGCTTGGTATGGTGAAGGTGATGCTTGGTATGGTGAAGGTGATGCTTGGTATGGTGAAGGTGATGCTTGGTATGGTGAAGGTGATGCTTGGTATGGTGAAGGTGATGCTTGGTATGGTGAAGGTGATGCTTGGTATGGTGAAGGTGATGCTTGGTATGGTGAAGGCGATGCTTGCTATGGTGGAGGTGATGCTTGCTATGGTGGAGGTGATGCTTGCTATGGTGGAGGTGATGCTTGCTATGGTGGAGGTGATGCTTGCTATGGTGGAGGTGATGCTTGCTATGGTGGAGGTGATGCTTGCTATGGTCGAGGTGATGCTTGCTATGGTGAAGGTGATGCTTGCTATGGTGAAGGTGATGCTTGGTATGGTGAAGGTGATGCTTGGTATGGTGAAGGTGATGCTTGGTATGTTGAAGGTGATGCTTGGTATGGTGAAGGTGATGCTTGGTATGGTGAAGGTGATGCTTGGTATGGTGAAGGTGATGCTTGGTATGGTGAAGGTGATGCTTGGTATGGTGAAGGTGATGCTTGGTATGGTGAAGGTGATGCTTGGTATGGTGAAGGTGATGCTTGGTATGTTGAAGGTGATGCTTGGTATGGTGAAGGTGATGCTTGGTATGGTGAAGGTGATGCTTGGTATGGTGAAGGTGATACTTGGTATGGTGAAGGTGATACTTGGTATGGTGAAGGTGATACTTGGTATGGTGAAGGTGATGCTTGCTATGGTGAAGGTGATGCTTGCTATAGTGAAGGTGATGCTTGCTATGGTGAAGGTGATAGTTGGTACGGTGAAGGTGATAGTTGGTACGGTGAAGGTGATACTTGGTACGGTGAAGGTGATACTTGGTATGGTGAAGGTGATGCTTGCTATGGTGAAGGTGATGCTTGCTATGGTGAAGGTGATGGTTGCTATGATGAAGGTGATAGTTGGTACGGTGAAGGTGATAGTTGGTACGGTGAAGGTGATACTTGGTACGGTGAAGGTGATGCTTGGTACGGTGAAGGTGATGCTTGGTATGGTGAAGGTGATGCTTGCTATGGTGGAGGTGATGCTTGCTATGGTGAAGGTGATGCTTGGTATGGTGAAGGTGATGCTTGCTATGGTGGAGGTGATGCTTGCTATGGTGAAGGTGATGCTTGGTATGGTGACGGTGATGCTTGGTATGGTGAAGGTGATGCTTGCTATGGTGGAGGTGTTGCTTGGTATGGTGAAGGTGATGCTTGGTATGGTGAAGGTGATGCTTGCTATGGTGGAGGTGATGCTTGCTATGGTGAAGGTGATGCTTGGTATGGTGAAGGTGATGCTTGGTATGGTGAAGGTGATGCTTGGTATGGTGAAGGTGATGCTTGCTATGGTGAAGGTGATGCGTGGTATGGTGAAGGTGATGCTTGGTATGGTGAAGGTGATGCTTGGTATGGTGAAGGTGATGCTTGGTATGGTGAAGATGATGCTTGGTATGTTGAAGGTGATGCTTGCTATGGTGGAGGTGATGCTTGCTATGGTGAAGGTGATGCTTGGTATGGTGAAGGTGTTGCTTGGTATGGTGAAGGTGATGCTTGGTATGGTGAAGGTGATGCTTGGTTTGGTGAAGGTGATGCTTGGTATGGTGAAGGTGATGCTTGGTATGGTGAAGGTGATGCTTGGTATGGTGAAGGTGATGCTTGGTATGGTGAAGGTGATGCTTGGTATGGTGAAGGTGATGCTTGGTATGGTGAAGGTGATGCTTGGTATGGTGAAGGTGATGCTTGGTATGGTGAAGGTGATGCTTGGTATGGTGAAGGCGATGCTTGCTATGGTGGAGGTGATGCTTGCTATGGTGGAGGTGATGCTTGCTATGGTGGAGGTGATGCTTGCTATGGTGGAGGTGATGCTTGCTATGGTGGAGGTGATGCTTGCTATGGTGGAGGTGATGCTTGCTATGGTGAAGGTGATGCTTGGTATGGTGAAGGTGATGCTTGGTATGGTGAAGGTGATGCTTGGTATGGCGAAGGTGATGCTTGGTATGTTGAAGGTGATGCTTGGTATGGTGAAGGTGATGCTTGGTATGGTGAAGGTGATGCTTGGTATGGTGAAGGTGATGCTTGGTATGGTGAAGGTGATGCTTGGTATGGTGAAGGTGATGCTTGGTATGGTGAAGGTGATGCTTGGTATGGTAAAGGTGATGCTTGGTATGTTGAAGGTGATGCTTGGTATGGTGAAGGTGATGCTTGGTATGGTGAAGGTGATGCTTGGTATGGTGAAGGTGATACTTGGTATGGTGAAGGTGATACTTGGTATGGTGAAGGTGATACTTGGTATGGTGAAGGTGATGCTTGCTATGGTGAAGGTGATGCTTGCTATGGTGAAGGTGATGCTTGCTATGGTGAAGGTGATAGTTGGTACGGTGAAGGTGATACTTGGTACGGTGAAGGTGATACTTGGTACGGTGAAGGTGATACTTGGTATGGTGAAGGTGATGCTTGCTATGGTGAAGGTGATGCTTGCTATGGTGAAGGTGATGGTTGCTATGATGAAGGTGATAGTTGGTACGGTGAAGGTGATACTTGGTACGGTGAAGGTGATACTTGGTACGGTGAAGGTGATGCTTGGTACGGTGAAGGTGATGCTTGGTATGGTGAAGGTGATGCTTGCTATGGTGGAGGTGATGCTTGCTATGGTGAAGGTGATGCTTGGTATGGTGAAGGTGATGCTTGCTATGGTGGAGGTGATGCTTGCTATGGTGAAGGTGATGCTTGGTATGGTGACGGTGATGCTTGGTATGGTGAAGGTGATGCTTGCTATGGTGGAGGTGTTGCTTGGTATGGTGAAGGTGATGCTTGGTATGGTGAAGGTGATGCTTGCTATGGTGGAGGTGATGCTTGCTATGGTGAAGGTGATGCTTGGTATGGTGAAGGTGATGCTTGGTATGGTGAAGGTGATGCTTGGTATGGTGAAGGTGATGCTTGCTATGGTGAAGGTGTTGCTTGGTATGGTGAAGGTGATGCTTGGTATGGTGAAGGTGATGCTTGGTATGGTGAAGGTGATGCTTGGTATGGTGAAGATGATGCTTGGTATGTTGAAGGTGATGCTTGCTATGGTGGAGGTGATGCTTGCTATGGTGAAGGTGATGCTTGGTATGGTGACGGTGATGATTGGTATGGTGAAGGTGATGCTTGCTATGGTGGAGGTGATGCTTGCTATGGTGAAGGTGATGCTTGGTATGGTGACGGTGATGCTTGGTATGGTGAAGGTGATGCTTGCTATGGTGGAGGTGATGCTTGGTATGTTGAAGGTGATGCTTGCTATGGTGGAGGTGATGCTTGCTATGGTGAAGGTGATGCTTGGTATGGTGATGGTGATGATTGGTATGGTGAAGGTGATGCTTGCTATGGTGGAGGTGATGCTTGCTATGGTGAAGGTGATGCTTGCTATGGTGGAGGTGATGCTTGCTATGGTGGAGGTGATGCTTGCTATGGTGGAGGTGATGCTTGCTATGGTGAAGGTGATGCTTGGTATGGTGAAGGTGATGCTTGGTATGTTGAAGGTGATGCTTGGTATGGTGAAGGTGATGCTTGGTATGGTGAAGGTGATGCTTGCTATGGTGAAGGTGATGCTTGGTATGGTGAAGGTGATGCTTGGTATGGTGAAGGTGATGCTTGGTATGTTGAAGGTGATGCTTGGTATGGTGAAGGTGATGCTTGGTATGGTGAAGGTGATGCTTGGTATGGTGAAGGTGATGCTTGGTATGGTGAAGGTGATGCTTGGTATGGTGAAGGTGATGCTTGGTATGGTGAAGGTGATGCTTGGTATGGTGAAGGTGATGCTTGGTATGTTGAAGGTGATGCTTGGTATGGTGAAGGTGATGCTTGGTATGGTGAAGGTGATGCTTGGTATGGTGAAGGTGATACTTGGTATGGTGAAGGTGATACTTGGTATGGTGAAGGTGATACTTGGTATGGTGAAGGTGATGCTTGCTATGGTGAAGGTGATGCTTGCTATAGTGAAGGTGATGCTTGCTATGGTGAAGGTGATAGTTGGTACGGTGAAGGTGATAGTTGGTACGGTGAAGGTGATACTTGGTACGGTGAAGGTGATACTTGGTATGGTGAAGGTGATGCTTGCTATGGTGAAGGTGATGCTTGCTATGGTGAAGGTGATGGTTGCTATGATGAAGGTGATAGTTGGTACGGTGAAGGTGATAGTTGGTACGGTGAAGGTGATACTTGGTACGGTGAAGGTGATGCTTGGTACGGTGAAGGTGATGCTTGGTATGGTGAAGGTGATGCTTGCTATGGTGGAGGTGATGCTTGCTATGGTGAAGGTGATGCTTGGTATGGTGAAGGTGATGCTTGCTATGGTGGAGGTGATGCTTGCTATGGTGAAGGTGATGCTTGGTATGGTGACGGTGATGCTTGGTATGGTGAAGGTGATGCTTGCTATGGTGGAGGTGTTGCTTGGTATGGTGAAGGTGATGCTTGGTATGGTGAAGGTGATGCTTGCTATGGTGGAGGTGATGCTTGCTATGGTGAAGGTGATGCTTGGTATGGTGAAGGTGATGCTTGGTATGGTGAAGGTGATGCTTGGTATGGTGAAGGTGATGCTTGCTATGGTGAAGGTGATGCGTGGTATGGTGAAGGTGATGCTTGGTATGGTGAAGGTGATGCTTGGTATGGTGAAGGTGATGCTTGGTATGGTGAAGATGATGCTTGGTATGTTGAAGGTGATGCTTGCTATGGTGGAGGTGATGCTTGCTATGGTGAAGGTGATGCTTGGTATGGTGAAGGTGTTGCTTGGTATGGTGAAGGTGATGCTTGGTATGGTGAAGGTGATGCTTGGTTTGGTGAAGGTGATGCTTGGTATGGTGAAGGTGATGCTTGGTATGGTGAAGGTGATGCTTGGTATGGTGAAGGTGATGCTTGGTATGGTGAAGGTGATGCTTGGTATGGTGAAGGTGATGCTTGGTATGGTGAAGGTGATGCTTGGTATGGTGAAGGTGATGCTTGGTATGGTGAAGGTGATGCTTGGTATGGTGAAGGCGATGCTTGCTATGGTGGAGGTGATGCTTGCTATGGTGGAGGTGATGCTTGCTATGGTGGAGGTGATGCTTGCTATGGTGGAGGTGATGCTTGCTATGGTGGAGGTGATGCTTGCTATGGTGGAGGTGATGCTTGCTATGGTGAAGGTGATGCTTGGTATGGTGAAGGTGATGCTTGGTATGGTGAAGGTGATGCTTGGTATGGTGAAGGTGATGCTTGGTATGGTGAAGGTGATGCTTGGTATGGTGAAGGTGATGCTTGGTATGGTGAAGGTGATGCTTGGTATGGTGAAGGTGATGCTTGGTATGGTGAAGGTGATGCTTGGTATGGTGAAGGTGATGCTTGGTATGGTGAAGGTGATGCTTGGTATGGTAAAGGTGATGCTTGGTATGTTGAAGGTGATGCTTGGTATGGTGAAGGTGATGCTTGGTATGGTGAAGGTGATGCTTGGTATGGTGAAGGTGATACTTGGTATGGTGAAGGTGATACTTGGTATGGTGAAGGTGATACTTGGTATGGTGAAGGTGATGCTTGCTATGGTGAAGGTGATGCTTGCTATGGTGAAGGTGATGCTTGCTATGGTGAAGGTGATAGTTGGTACGGTGAAGGTGATACTTGGTACGGTGAAGGTGATACTTGGTACGGTGAAGGTGATACTTGGTATGGTGAAGGTGATGCTTGCTATGGTGAAGGTGATGCTTGCTATGGTGAAGGTGATGGTTGCTATGATGAAGGTGATAGTTGGTACGGTGAAGGTGATACTTGGTACGGTGAAGGTGATACTTGGTACGGTGAAGGTGATGCTTGGTACGGTGAAGGTGATGCTTGGTATGGTGAAGGTGATGCTTGCTATGGTGGAGGTGATGCTTGCTATGGTGAAGGTGATGCTTGGTATGGTGAAGGTGATGCTTGCTATGGTGGAGGTGATGCTTGCTATGGTGAAGGTGATGCTTGGTATGGTGACGGTGATGCTTGGTATGGTGAAGGTGATGCTTGCTATGGTGGAGGTGTTGCTTGGTATGGTGAAGGTGATGCTTGGTATGGTGAAGGTGATGCTTGCTATGGTGGAGGTGATGCTTGCTATGGTGAAGGTGATGCTTGGTATGGTGAAGGTGATGCTTGGTATGGTGAAGGTGATGCTTGGTATGGTGAAGGTGATGCTTGCTATGGTGAAGGTGTTGCTTGGTATGGTGAAGGTGATGCTTGGTATGGTGAAGGTGATGCTTGGTATGGTGAAGGTGATGCTTGGTATGGTGAAGATGATGCTTGGTATGTTGAAGGTGATGCTTGCTATGGTGGAGGTGATGCTTGCTATGGTGAAGGTGATGCTTGGTATGGTGACGGTGATGATTGGTATGGTGAAGGTGATGCTTGCTATGGTGGAGGTGATGCTTGCTATGGTGAAGGTGATGCTTGGTATGGTGACGGTGATGCTTGGTATGGTGAAGGTGATGCTTGCTATGGTGGAGGTGATGCTTGGTATGTTGAAGGTGATGCTTGCTATGGTGGAGGTGATGCTTGCTATGGTGAAGGTGATGCTTGGTATGGTGATGGTGATGATTGGTATGGTGAAGGTGATGCTTGCTATGGTGGAGGTGATGCTTGCTATGGTGAAGGTGATGCTTGGTATGGTGGAGGTGATGCTTGCTATGGTGAAGGTGATGCTTGGTATGGTGAAGGTGATGCTTGCTATGGTGGAGGTGATGCTTGCTATGGTGAAGGTGATGCTTGGTATGGTGAAGGTGTTGCTTGGTATGGTGAAGGTGATGCTTGGTATGGTGACGGTGATGATTGGTACGGTGAAGGTGATGCTTGGTATGGTGAAGGTGATGCTTGCTATGGTGAAGGTGATGCTTGGTATGGTGACGGTGATGCTTGGTATGGTGAAGGTGATGCTTGCTATGGTGGAGGTGATGCTTGGTATGTTGAAGGTGATGCTTGCTATGGTGGAGGTGATGCTTGCTATGGTGAAGGTGATGCTTGGTATGGTGATGGTGATGATTGGTATGGTGAAGGTGATGCTTGCTATGGTGGAGGTGATGCTTGCTATGGTGAAGGTGATGCTTGGTATGGTGGAGGTGATGCTTGCTATGGTGAAGGTGATGCTTGGTATGGTGAAGGTGATGCTTGCTATGGTGGAGGTGATGCTTGCTATGGTGAAGGTGATGCTTGGTATGGTGAAGGTGTTGCTTGGTATGGTGAAGGTGATGATTGGTATGGTGAAGGTGATGTTTGGTATGGTGAGGGTGATGCTTGGTATGGTGAAGGTGATGCTTGGTATGGTGAAGGTGATGCTTGCTATGGTGAAGGTGATGCTTGGTATGGTGACGGTGATGCTTGGTATGGTGAAGGTGATGCTTGCTATGGTGGAGGTGATGCTTGGTATGTTGAAGGTGATGCTTGCTATGGTGGAGGTGATGCTTGCTATGGTGAAGGTGATGCTTGGTATGGTGATGGTGATGATTGGTATGGTGAAGGTGATGCTTGCTATGGTGGAGGTGATGCTTGCTATGGTGAAGGTGATGCTTGGTATGGTGGAGGTGATGCTTGCTATGGTGAAGGTGATGCTTGGTATGGTGAAGGTGTTGCTTGGTATGGTGAAGGTGATGCTTGGTATGGTGAAGGTGATGCTTGGTATGGTGAAGGTGATGCTTGGTATGGTGAAGGTGATGCTTGGTATGGTGAAGGTGATGCTTGGTATGGTGAAGGTGATGCTTGGTTTGGTGAAGGTGATGCTTGGTATGGTGAAGGTGATGCTTGGTATGGTGAAGGTGATGCTTGGTATGGTGAAGGTGATGCTTGGTATGGTGAAGGTGATGCTTTTATTGGTGAAGGTGATGCTTGGTATGGTGAAGGTGATGCTTGGTATGGTGAAGGTGATGCTTGGTATGGTGAAGGTGATGCTTGGTATGTTGAAGGTGATGCTTGGTATGGTGAAGGTGATGCTTGGTATGGTGAAGGTGATACTTGGTATGGTGAAGCTGATACTTGGTATGGTGAAGGTGATACTTGGTATGGTGAAGGTGATACTTGGTACGGTGAAGGTGATGCTTGGTATGGTGAAGGTGATACTTGGTATGGTGAAGCTGATACTTGGTATGGTGAAGCTGATACTTGGTACGGTGAAGGTGATACTTGGTACGGTGAAGGTGATACTTGGTACGGTGAAGGTGATACTTGGTACGGTGAAGGTGATGCTTGGTACGGTGAAGGTGATGCTTGGTACGGTGAAGGTTATGCTTGGTACGGTGAAGGTGATGCTTGCTATGGTGAAGGTGATGCTTGCTATGGTGAAGGTGATGCTTGGTATGGTGAAGGTGATGCTTGGTATGGTGAAGGTGATGCTTTGTATGGTGAAGGTGATGCTTGGTATGGTGAAGGTGATGCTTGGTATGGTGAAGGTGATGCTTGGTATGGTGAAGGTGATGCTTGGTATTGTGAAGGTGATGCTTGGTATGGTGAAGGTGATGCTTGGTATGGTGAAGGTGATGCTTGGTATGGTGAAGGTGATGCTTGGTATGGTGAAGGTGATGCTTGGTACGGTGAAGGTGATGCTTGGTACGGTGAAGGTGATGCTTGGTACGGTGAAGGTGATGCTTGGTACGGTGAAGGTGATGCTTGGTACGGTGAAGGTGATGCTTGGTACGGTGAAGGTGATGCTTGGTACGGTGAAGGTGATACTTGGTACGGCGAAGGTGATACTTGGTACGGCGAAGGTGATGCTTGGTACGGTGAAGGTGATGCTTGGTACGGTGATGGTGATGCTTGCTACGGTGAAGGTGATGCTTGCTACGGTGAAGGTGATGCTTGCTACGGTGAAGGTGATGCTTGCTACGGTGAAGGTGATGCTTGCTACGGTGAAGGTGATGCTTGCTACGGTGAAGGTGATGCTTGCTACGGTGAAGGTGATGCTTGCTACGGTGAAGGCGATGCTTGCTATGGTGAAGGCGATGCTTGCTATGGTGAAGGCGATGCTTGCTATGGTGAAGGCGATGCTTGCTATGGTGAAGGCGATGCTTGCTATGGTGAAGGCGATGCTTGCTATGGTGAAGGCGATGCTTGGTATGGTGAAGGCGATGCTTGCTATGGTGAAGGCGATGCTTGGTATGGTGAAGGCGATGCTTGGTATGGTGAAGGCGATGCTTGCTATGGTGAAGGCGATGCTTGCTATGGTGAAGGCGATGCTTGGTATGGTGAAGGCGATGCTTGGTATGGTGAAGGCGATGCTTGCTATGGTGGAGGTGATGCTTGCTATGGTGGAGGTGATGCTTGCTATGGTGGAGGTGATGCTTGCTATGGTGGAGGTGATGCTTGCTATGGTGGAGGTGATGCTTGCTATGGTGGAGGTGATGCTTGCTATGGTCGAGGTGATGCTTGCTATGGTGAAGGTGATGCTTGCTATGGTGAAGGTGATGCTTGCTATGGTGAAGGTGATGCTTGCTATGGTGAAGGTGATGCTTGCTATGGTGGAGGTGATGCTTGCTATGGTGAAGGTGATGCTTGCTATGGTGAAGGTGATGCTTGGTATGGTGAAGGTGATGCTTGGTATGGTGAAGGTGATGCTTGCTATGGTGAAGGTGATGCTTGGTATGGTGAAGGTGATGCTTGGTATGGTGAAGGTGATGCTTGGTATGGTGAAGGTGATGCTTGGTATGGTGAAGGTGATGCTTGGTATGGTGAAGGTGATGCTTGGTATGGTGAAGGTGATGCTTGGTATGGTGAAGGTGATGCTTGGTATGGTGAAGGTGATGCTTGGTATGGTGAAGGTGATGCTTGGTATGGTGAAGGTGATGCTTGGCATGGTGAAGGTGATGCTTGGCATGGTGAAGGTGGTGCTTGGCATGGTGAAGGTGATGCTTGCTATGGTGAAGGTGATAGTTGGTACGGTGAAGGTGATACTTGGTACGGTGAAGGTGATACTTGGTACGGTGAAGGTGATACTTGGTATGGTGAAGGTGATGCTTGCTATGGTGAAGGTGATGCTTGCTATGGTGAAGGTGATGGTTGCTATGATGAAGGTGATAGTTGGTACGGTGAAGGTGATACTTGGTACGGTGAAGGTGATACTTGGTACGGTGAAGGTGATGCTTGGTACGGTGAAGGTGATGCTTGGTATGGTGAAGGTGATGCTTGCTATGGTGGAGGTGATGCTTGCTATGGTGAAGGTGATGCTTGGTATGGTGAAGGTGATGCTTGCTATGGTGGAGGTGATGCTTGCTATGGTGAAGGTGATGCTTGGTATGGTGACGGTGATGCTTGGTATGGTGAAGGTGATGCTTGCTATGGTGGAGGTGTTGCTTGGTATGGTGAAGGTGATGCTTGGTATGGTGAAGGTGATGCTTGCTATGGTGGAGGTGATGCTTGCTATGGTGAAGGTGATGCTTGGTATGGTGAAGGTGATGCTTGGTATGGTGAAGGTGATGCTTGGTATGGTGAAGGTGATGCTTGCTATGGTGAAGGTGTTGCTTGGTATGGTGAAGGTGATGCTTGGTATGGTGAAGGTGATGCTTGGTATGGTGAAGGTGATGCTTGGTATGGTGAAGATGATGCTTGGTATGTTGAAGGTGATGCTTGCTATGGTGGAGGTGATGCTTGCTATGGTGAAGGTGATGCTTGGTATGGTGACGGTGATGATTGGTATGGTGAAGGTGATGCTTGCTATGGTGGAGGTGATGCTTGCTATGGTGAAGGTGATGCTTGGTATGGTGACGGTGATGCTTGGTATGGTGAAGGTGATGCTTGCTATGGTGGAGGTGATGCTTGGTATGTTGAAGGTGATGCTTGCTATGGTGGAGGTGATGCTTGCTATGGTGAAGGTGATGCTTGGTATGGTGATGGTGATGATTGGTATGGTGAAGGTGATGCTTGCTATGGTGGAGGTGATGCTTGCTATGGTGAAGGTGATGCTTGGTATGGTGGAGGTGATGCTTGCTATGGTGAAGGTGATGCTTGGTATGGTGAAGGTGATGCTTGCTATGGTGGAGGTGATGCTTGCTATGGTGAAGGTGATGCTTGGTATGGTGAAGGTGTTGCTTGGTATGGTGAAGGTGATGCTTGGTATGGTGACGGTGATGATTGGTACGGTGAAGGTGATGCTTGGTATGGTGAAGGTGATGCTTGCTATGGTGAAGGTGATGCTTGGTATGGTGACGGTGATGCTTGGTATGGTGAAGGTGATGCTTGCTATGGTGGAGGTGATGCTTGGTATGTTGAAGGTGATGCTTGCTATGGTGGAGGTGATGCTTGCTATGGTGAAGGTGATGCTTGGTATGGTGATGGTGATGATTGGTATGGTGAAGGTGATGCTTGCTATGGTGGAGGTGATGCTTGCTATGGTGAAGGTGATGCTTGGTATGGTGGAGGTGATGCTTGCTATGGTGAAGGTGATGCTTGGTATGGTGAAGGTGATGCTTGCTATGGTGGAGGTGATGCTTGCTATGGTGAAGGTGATGCTTGGTATGGTGAAGGTGTTGCTTGGTATGGTGAAGGTGATGATTGGTATGGTGAAGGTGATGTTTGGTATGGTGAGGGTGATGCTTGGTATGGTGAAGGTGATGCTTGGTATGGTGAAGGTGATGCTTGCTATGGTGAAGGTGATGCTTGGTATGGTGACGGTGATGCTTGGTATGGTGAAGGTGATGCTTGCTATGGTGGAGGTGATGCTTGGTATGTTGAAGGTGATGCTTGCTATGGTGGAGGTGATGCTTGCTATGGTGAAGGTGATGCTTGGTATGGTGATGGTGATGATTGGTATGGTGAAGGTGATGCTTGCTATGGTGGAGGTGATGCTTGCTATGGTGAAGGTGATGCTTGGTATGGTGGAGGTGATGCTTGCTATGGTGAAGGTGATGCTTGGTATGGTGAAGGTGTTGCTTGGTATGGTGAAGGTGATGCTTGGTATGGTGAAGGTGATGCTTGGTATGGTGAAGGTGATGCTTGGTATGGTGAAGGTGATGCTTGGTATGGTGAAGGTGATGCTTGGTATGGTGAAGGTGATGCTTGGTTTGGTGAAGGTGATGCTTGGTATGGTGAAGGTGATGCTTGGTATGGTGAAGGTGATGCTTGGTATGGTGAAGGTGATGCTTGGTATGGTGAAGGTGATGCTTTTATTGGTGAAGGTGATGCTTGGTATGGTGAAGGTGATGCTTGGTATGGTGAAGGTGATGCTTGGTATGGTGAAGGTGATGCTTGGTATGTTGAAGGTGATGCTTGGTATGGTGAAGGTGATGCTTGGTATGGTGAAGGTGATACTTGGTATGGTGATGCTGATACTTGGTATGGTGAAGGTGATACTTGGTATGGTGAAGGTGATACTTGGTACGGTGAAGGTGATGCTTGGTATGGTGAAGGTGATACTTGGTATGGTGAAGCTGATACTTGGTATGGTGAAGCTGATACTTGGTACGGTGAAGGTGATACTTGGTACGGTGAAGGTGATACTTGGTACGGTGAAGGTGATACTTGGTACGGTGAAGGTGATGCTTGGTACGGTGAAGGTGATGCTTGGTACGGTGAAGGTTATGCTTGGTACGGTGAAGGTGATGCTTGGTACGGTGAAGGTGATGTTTGGTACGGTGAAGGTGATGCTTGCTATGGTGAAGGTGATGCTTCCTATGGTGAAGGTGATGCTTGCTATGGTGAAGGTGATGCTTGCTATGGTGAAGGTGATGCTTGGTATGGAAGGTGATGCTTGCTATGGTGAAGGTGATGCTTGCTATGGTGAAGGTGATGCCTGCTATGGTGAAGGTGATGCTTGGTATGGTGAAGGTGATGCTTGGTATGGTGAAGGTGATGCTTGGTATGGTGAAGGTGATGCTTGGTATGGTGAAGGTGATCCTTGCTATGGCGAAGGTGATGCTTGGTATGGTGAAGGTGATGCTTGCTATGGTGAAGGTGATGCTTGCTATGGTGAAGGTGATGCTTGGTATGGTGAAGGTGATGTTTGGTATGGTGAAGGTGATGCTTGGTATGGTGAAGGTGATGCTTGGTATGGTGAAGGTGATGCTTTGTATGGTGAAGGTGATGCTTGGTATGGTGAAGGTGATGCTTGGTATGGTGAAGGTGATGCTTGGTATGGTGAAGGTGATGCTTGGTATTGTGAAGGTGATGCTTGGTATGGTGAAGGTGATGCTTGGTATGGTGAAGGTGATGCTTGGTATGGTGAAGGTGATGCTTGGTATGGTGAAGGTGATGCTTGGTACGGTGAAGGTGATGCTTGGTACGGTGAAGGTGATGCTTGGTACGGTGAAGGTGATGCTTGGTACGGTGAAGGTGATGCTTGGTACGGTGAAGGTGATGCTTGGTACGGTGAAGGTGATGCTTGGTACGGTGAAGGTGATACTTGGTACGGCGAAGGTGATACTTGGTACGGCGAAGGTGATGCTTGGTACGGTGAAGGTGATGCTTGGTACGGTGATGGTGATGCTTGCTACGGTGAAGGTGATGCTTGCTACGGTGAAGGTGATGCTTGCTACGGTGAAGGTGATGCTTGCTACGGTGAAGGTGATGCTTGCTACGGTGAAGGTGATGCTTGCTACGGTGAAGGTGATGCTTGCTACGGTGAAGGTGATGCTTGCTACGGTGAAGGCGATGCTTGCTATGGTGAAGGCGATGCTTGCTATGGTGAAGGCGATGCTTGCTATGGTGAAGGCGATGCTTGCTATGGTGAAGGCGATGCTTGCTATGGTGAAGGCGATGCTTGGTATGGTGAAGGCGATGCTTGCTATGGTGAAGGCGATGCTTGGTATGGTGAAGGCGATGCTTGGTATGGTGAAGGCGATGCTTGCTATGGTGAAGGCGATGCTTGCTATGGTGAAGGCGATGCTTGGTATGGTGAAGGCGATGCTTGGTATGGTGAAGGCGATGCTTGCTATGGTGGAGGTGATGCTTGCTATGGTGGAGGTGATGCTTGCTATGGTGGAGGTGATGCTTGCTATGGTGGAGGTGATGCTTGCTATGGTGGAGGTGATGCTTGCTATGGTGGAGGTGATGCTTGCTATGGTGAAGGTGATGCTTGCTATGGTGAAGGTGATGCTTGCTATGGTGAAGGTGATGCTTGCTATGGTGAAGGTGATGCTTGCTATGGTGGAGGTGATGCTTGCTATGGTGAAGGTGATGCTTGCTATGGTGAAGGTGATGCTTGGTATGGTGAAGGTGATGCTTGGTATGGTGAAGGTGATGCTTGCTATGGTGAAGGTGATGCTTGGTATGGTGAAGGTGATGCTTGGTATGGTGAAGGTGATGCTTGGTATGGTGAAGGTGATGCTTGGTATGGTGAAGGTGATGCTTGGTATGGTGAAGGTGATGCTTGGTATGGTGAAGGTGATGCTTGGTATGGTGAAGGTGATGCTTGGTATGGTGAAGGTGATGCTTGGTATGGTGAAGGTGATGCTTGGTATGGTGAAGGTGATGCTTGGCATGGTGAAGGTGATGCTTGGCATGGTGAAGGTGGTGCTTGGCATGGTGAAGGTGGTGCTTGCTATGGTGAAGGTGATGCTTGGTATGGTGAAGGTGATGCTTGGTATGGTGAAGGTGATGCTTGGTATGGTGAAGGTGATGCTTGGTATGGTGAAGGTGATGCTTGGTATGGTGAAGGTGATGCTTGGTATGGTGAAGGTGATGCTTGCTATGGTGGAGGTGATGCTTGGTATGGTGGAGGTGATGCTTGCTATGGTGAAGGTGATGCTTGGTATGGTGAAGGTGATGCTTGGTATGGTGGAGGTGATGCTTGGTATGTTGAAGGTGATGCTTGCTATGGTGGAGGTGATGCTTGCTATGGTGAAGGTGATGCTTGGTATGGTGATGGTGATGATTGGTATGGTGAAGGTGATGCTTGCTATGGTGGAGGTGATGCTTGCTATGGTGAAGGTGATGCTTGGTATGGTGGAGGTGATGCTTGCTATGGTGAAGGTGATGCTTGGTATGGTGAAGGTGTTGCTTGGTATGGTGAAGGTGATGCTTGGTATGGTGAAGGTGATGCTTGGTATGGTGAAGGTGATGCTTGGTATGGTGAAGGTGATGCTTGGTATGGTGAAGGTGATGCTTGGTATGGTGAAGGTGATGCTTGGTTTGGTGAAGGTGATGCTTGTTATGGTGAAGGTGATGCTTGGTATGGTGAAGGTGATGCTTGGTATGGTGAAGGTGATGCTTGGTATGGTGAAGGTGATGCTTGGTATGGTGAAGGTGATGCTTGGTATGGTGAAGGTGATGCTTGGTATGGTGAAGGTGATGCTTGGTATGGTGAAGGTGATGCTTGGTATGGTGAAGGTGATGCTTGGTATGGTGAAGGTGATGCTTGGTATGGTGAAGGTGATGCTTGGTATGGTGAAGGTGATGCTTGGTATGGTGAAGGTGATGCTTGGTATGGTGAAGGTGATGCTTGGTATGGTGAAGGTGATGCTTGGTATGTTGAAGGTGATGCTTGGTATGGTGAAGGTGATGCTTGGTATGGTGAAGGTGATACTTGGTATGGTGAAGGTGATACTTGGTATGGTGCAGGTGATACTTGGTATGGTGAAGGTGATGCTTGCTATGGTGAAGGTGATGCTTGCTATGGTGAAGGTGATGCTTGGTATGGTGACGGTGATGCTTGGTATGGTGAAGGTGATGCTTGCTATGGTGGAGGTGTTGCTTGGTATGGTGAAGGTGATGCTTGGTATGGTGAAGGTGATGCTTGCTATGGTGGAGGTGATGCTTGCTATGGTGAAGGTGATGCTTGGTATGGTGAAGGTGATGCTTGGTATGGTGAAGGTGATGCTTGGTATGGTGAAGGTGATGCTTGCTATGGTGAAGGTGATGCTTAGTATGGTGAAGGTGATGCTTGGTATGGTGAAGGTGATGCTTGGTATGGTGAAGATGATGCTTGGTATGTTGAACGTGATGCTTGCTATGGTGGAGGTGATGCTTGCTATGGTGAAGGTGATGCTTGGTATGGTGACGGTGATGATTGGTATGGTGAAGGTGATGCTTGCTATGGTGGAGGTGATGCTTGCTATGGTGAAGGTGATGCTTGGTATGGTGACAGTGATGCTTGGTATGGTGAAGGTGATGCTTGCTATGGTGGAGGTGATGCTTGGTATGTTGAAGGTGATGCTTGCTATGGTGGAGGTGATGCTTGCTATGGTGAAGGTGATGCTTGGTATGGTGATGGTGATGATTGGTATGGTGAAGGTGATGCTTGCTATGGTGGAGGTGATGCTTGCTATGGTGAAGGTGATGCTTGGTATGGTGGAGGTGATGCTTGCTATGGTGAAGGTGATGCTTGGTATGGTGAAGGTGATGCTTGCTATGGTGGAGGTGATGCTTGCTATGGTGAAGGTGATGCTTGGTATGGTGAAGGTGTTGCTTGGTATGGTGAAGGTGATGCTTGGTATGGTGACGGTGATGATTGGTATGGTGAAGGTGATGCTTGGTATGGTGAAGGTGATGCTTGCTATGGTGAAGGTGATGCTTGGTATGGTGACGGTGATGCTTGGTAGGGTGAAGGTGATGCTTGCTATGGTGGAGGTGATGCTTGGTATGTTGAAGGTGATGCTTGCTATGGTGGAGGTGATGCTTGCTATGGTGAAGGTGATGCTTGGTATGGTGATGGTGATGATTGGTATGGTGAAGGTGATGCTTGCTATGGTGGAGGTGATGCTTGCTATGGTGAAGGTGATGCTTGGTATGGTGGAGGTGATGCTTGCTATGGTGAAGGTGATGCTTGGTATGGCGAAGGTGATGCTTGCTATTGTGGAGGTGATGCTTGCTATGGTGAAGGTGATGCTTGGTATGGTGAAGGTGTTGCTTGGTATGGTGAAGGTGATGCTTGGTATGGTGAAGGTGATGTTTGGTATGGTGAAGGTGATGCTTGGTATGGTGAAGGTGATGCTTGGTATGGTGAAGGTGATGCTTGCTATGGTGAAGGTGATGCTTGGTATGGTGACGGTGATGCTTGGTATGGTGAAGGTGATGCTTGCTATGGTGGAGGTGATGCTTGGTATGTTGAAGGTGATGCTTGCTATGGTGGAGGTGATGCTTGCTATGGTGAAGGTGATGCTTGGTATGGTGATGGTGATGATTGGTATGGTGAAGGTGATGCTTGTTATGGTGGAGGTGATGCTTGCTATGGTGAAGCTGATACTTGGTATGGTGAAGCTGATACTTGGTACGGTGAAGGTGATACTTGGTACGGTGAAGGTGATACTTGGTACGGTGAAGGTGATACTTGGTACGGTGAAGGTGATGCTTGGTACGGTGAAGGTGATGCTTGGTACGGTGAAGGTGATGCTTGGTACGGTGAAGGTGATGCTTGGTACGGTGAAGGTGATGCTTGGTACGGTGAAGGTGATGCTTGCTATGGTGAAGGTGATGCTTCCTATGGTGAAGGTGATGCTTGCTATGGTGAAGGTGATGCTTGCTATGGTGAAGGTGATGCTTGGTATGGAAGGTGATGCTTGCTATGGTGAAGGTGATGCTTGCTATGGTGAAGGTGATGCCTGCTATGGTGAAGGTGATGCTTGGTATGGTGAAGGTGATGCTTGGTATGGTGAAGGTGATGCTTGCTATGGTGGAGGTGATGCTTGCTATGGTGAAGGTGATGCTTGGTATGGTGAAGGTGTTGCTTGGTATGGTGAAGGTGATGATTGGTATGGTGAAGGTGATGTTTGGTATGGTGAGGGTGATGCTTGGTATGGTGAAGGTGATGCTTGGTATGGTGAAGGTGATGCTTGCTATGGTGAAGGTGATGCTTGGTATGGTGACGGTGATGCTTGGTATGGTGAAGGTGATGCTATGGTGGAGGTGATGCTTGGTATGTTGAAGGTGATGCTTGCTATGGTGGAAGTGATGCTTGCTATGGTGAAGGTGATGCTTGGTATGGTGATGGTGATGATTGGTATGGTGAAGGTGATGCTTGCTATGGTGGAGGTGATGCTTGCTATGGTGAAGGTGATGCTTGGTATGGTGGAGGTGATGCTTGCTATGGTGAAGGTGATGCTTGGTATGGTGAAGGTGTTGCTTGGTATGGTGAAGGTGATGCTTGGTATGGTGAAGGTGATGCTTGGTATGGTGAAGGTGATGCTTGGTATGGTGAAGGTGATGCTTGGTATGGTGAAGGTGATGCTTGGTATGGTGAAGGTGATGCTTGGTTTGGTGAAGGTGATGCTTGGTATGGTGAAGGTGATGCTTGGTATGGTGAAGGTGATGCTTGGTATGGTGAAGGTGATGCTTGGTATGGTGAAGGTGATGCTTTTATTGGTGAAGGTGATGCTTGGTATGGTGAAGGTGATGCTTGGTATGGTGAAGGTGATGCTTGGTATGGTGAAGGTGATGCTTGGTATGTTGAAGGTGATGCTTGGTATGGTGAAGGTGATGCTTGGTATGGTGAAGGTGATGCTTGCTATGGTGAAGGTGATGCTTCCTATGGTGAAGGTGATGCTTGCTATGGTGAAGGTGATGCTTGCTATGGTGAAGGTGATGCTTGGTATGGAAGGTGATGCTTGCTATGGTGAAGGTGATGCTTGCTATGGTGAAGGTGATGCCTGCTATGGTGAAGGTGATGCTTGGTATGGTGAAGGTGATGCTTGGTATGGTGAAGGTGATGCTTGGTTTGGTGAAGGTGATGCTTGGTATGGTGAAGGTGATCCTTGCTATGGCGAAGGTGATGCTTGGTATGGTGAAGGTGATGCTTGCTATGGTGAAGGTGATGCTTGCTATGGTGAAGGTGATGCTTGGTATGGTGAAGGTGATGCTTGGTATGGTGAAGGTGATGCTTGGTATGGTGAAGGTGATGCTTGGTATGGTGAAGGTGATGCTTTGTATGGTGAAGGTGATGCTTGGTATGGTGAAGGTGATGCTTGGTATGGTGAAGGTGATGCTTGGTATTGTGAAGGTGATGCTTGGTATGGTGAAGGTGATGCTTGGTATGGTGAAGGTGATGCTTGGTATGGTGAAGGTGATGCTTGGTATGGTGAAGGTGATGCTTGGTACGGTGAAGGTGATGCTTGGTACGGTGAAGGTGATGCTTGGTACGGTGAAGGTGATGCTTGGTACGGTTAAGGTGATGCTTGGTACGGTGAAGGTGATGCTTGGTACGGTGAAGGTGATGCTTGGTACGGTGAAGGTGATACTTGGTACGGCGAAGGTGATACTTGGTACGGCGAAGGTGATGCTTGGTACGGTGAAGGTGATGCTTGGTACGGTGATGGTGATGCTTGCTACGGTGAAGGTGATGCTTGCTACGGTGAAGGTGATGCTTGCTACGGTGAAGGTGATGCTTGCTACGGTGAAGGTGATGCTTGCTACGGTGAAGGTGATGCTTGCTACGGTGAAGGTGATGCTTGCTACGGTGAAGGTGATGCTTGCTACGGTGAAGGTGATGCTTGCTACGGTGAAGGCGATGCTTGCTATGGTGAAGGCGATGCTTGCTATGGTGAAGGCGATGCTTGCTATGGTGAAGGCGATGCTTGCTATGGTGAAGGCGATGCTTGCTATGGTGAAGGCGATGCTTGCTATGGTGAAGGCGATGCTTGGTATGGTGAAGGCGATGCTTGCTATGGTGAAGGCGATGCTTGGTATGGTGAAGGCGATGCTTGGTATGGTGAAGGCGATGCTTGCTATGGTGAAGGCGATGCTTGCTATGGTGAAGGCGATGCTTGGTATGGTGAAGGCGATGCTTGGTATGGTGAAGGCGATGCTTGCTATGGTGGAGGTGATGCTTGCTATGGTGGAGGTGATGCTTGCTATGGTGGAGGTGATGCTTGCTATGGTGGAGGTGATGCTTGCTATGGTGGAGGTGATGCTTGCTATGGTGGAGGTGATGCTTGCTATGGTCGAGGTGATGCTTGCTATGGTGAAGGTGATGCTTGCTATGGTGAAGGTGATGCTTGCTATGGTGAAGGTGATGCTTGCTATGGTGAAGGTGATGCTTGCTATGGTGAAGGTGATGCTTGCTATGGTGGAGGTGATGCTTGCTATGGTGAAGGTGATGCTTGCTATGGTGAAGGTGATGCTTGCTATGGTGAAGGTGATGCTTGGTATGGTGAAGGTGATGCTTGGTATGGTGAAGGTGATGCTTGCTATGGTGAAGGTGATGCTTGGTATGGTGAAGGTGATGCTTGGTATGGTGAAGGTGATGCTTGGTATGGTGAAGGTGATGCTTGGTATGGTGAAGGTGATGCTTGGTATGGTGAAGGTGATGCTTGGTATGGTGAAGGTGATGCTTGGTATGGTGAAGGTGATGCTTGGTATGGTGAAGGTGATGCTTGGTATGGTGAAGGTGATGCTTGGCATGGTGAAGGTGGTGCTTGGCATGGTGAAGGTGGTGCTTGGCATGGTGAAGGTGGTGCTTGCTATGGTGAAGGTGATGCTTGGTATGGTGAAGGTGATGCTTGGTATGGTGAAGGTGATGCTTGGTATGGTGAAGGTGATGCTTGGTATGGTGAAGGTGATGCTTGGTATGGTGAAGGTGATGCTTGCTATGGTGGAGGTGATGCTTGGTATGGTGGAGGTGATGCTTGCTATGGTGAAGGTGATGCTTGGTATGGTGAAGGTGATGCTTGGTATGGTGGAGGTGATGCTTGGTATGTTGAAGGTGATGCTTGCTATGGTGGAGGTGATGCTTGCTATGGTGAAGGTGATGCTTGGTATGGTGATGGTGATGATTGGTATGGTGAAGGTGATGCTTGCTATGGTGGAGGTGATGCTTGCTATGGTGAAGGTGATGCTTGGTATGGTGGAGGTGATGCTTGCTATGGTGAAGGTGATGCTTGGTATGGTGAAGGTGTTGCTTGGTATGGTGAAGGTGATGCTTGGTATGGTGAAGGTGATGCTTGGTATGGTGAAGGTGATGCTTGGTATGGTGAAGGTGATGCTTGGTATGGTGAAGGTGATGCTTGGTATGGTGAAGGTGATGCTTGGTTTGGTGAAGGTGATGCTTGGTATGGTGAAGGTGATGCTTGGTATGGTGAAGGTGATGCTTGGTATGGTGAAGGTGATGCTTGGTATGGTGAAGGTGATGCTTGGTATGGTGAAGGTGATGCTTGGTATGGTGAAGGTGATGCTTGGTATGGTGAAGGTGATGCTTGGTATGGTGAAGGTGATGCTTGGTATGGTGAAGGTGATGCTTGGTATGGTGAAGGTGATGCTTGGTATGGTGAAGGTGATGCTTGGTATGGTGAAGGTGATGCTTGGTATGGTGAAGGTGATGCTTGGTATGGTGAAGGTGATGCTTGGTATGGTGAAGGTGATACTTGGTATGGTGCAGGTGATGCTTGGTATGGTGAAGGTGATGCTTGGTATGGTGAAGGTGATGCTTGGTATGGTGAAGGTGATGCTTGGTATGGTGAAGGTGATGCTTGGTATGGTGAAGGTGATGCTTGGTTTGGTGAAGGTGATGCTTGGTATGGTGAAGGTGATGCTTGGTATGGTGAAGGTGATGCTTGGTATGTTGAAGGTGATGCTTGGTATGGTGAAGGTGATGCTTGGTATGGTGAAGGTGATACTTGGTATGGTGAAGGTGATACTTGGTATGGTGCAGGTGATACTTGGTATGGTGAAGGTGATGCTTGCTATGGTGAAGGTGATGCTTGCTATGGTGAAGGTGATGCTTGGTATGGTGACGGTGATGCTTGGTATGGTGAAGGTGATGCTTGCTATGGTGGAGGTGTTGCTTGGTATGGTGAAGGTGATGCTTGGTATGGTGAAGGTGATGCTTGCTATGGTGGAGGTGATGCTTGCTATGGTGAAGGTGATGCTTGGTATGGTGAAGGTGATGCTTGGTATGGTGAAGGTGATGCTTGGTATGGTGAAGGTGATGCTTCCTATGGTGAAGGTGATGCTTGGTATGGTGAAGGTGATGCTTGGTATGGTGAAGGTGATGCTTGGTATGGTGAAGATGATGCTTGGTATGTTGAACGTGATGCTTGCTATGGTGGAGGTGATGCTTGCTATGGTGAAGGTGATGCTTGGTATGGTGACGGTGATGATTGGTATGGTGAAGGTGATGCTTGCTATGGTGGAGGTGATGCTTGCTATGGTGAAGGTGATGCTTGGTATGGTGACAGTGATGCTTGGTATGGTGAAGGTGATGCTTGCTATGGTGGAGGTGATGCTTGGTATGTTGAAGGTGATGCTTGCTATGGTGGAGGTGATGCTTGCTATGGTGAAGGTGATGCTTGGTATGGTGATGGTGATGATTGGTATGGTGAAGGTGATGCTTGCTATGGTGGAGGTGATGCTTGCTATGGTGAAGGTGATGCTTGCTATGGTGAAGGTGATGCTTGGTATGGTGAAGGTGATGCTTGCTATGGTGGAGGTGATGCTTGCTATGGTGAAGGTGATGCTTGGTATGGTGAAGGTGTTGCTTGGTATGGTGAAGGTGATGCTTGGTATGGTGACGGTGATGATTGGTATGGTGAAGGTGATGCTTGGTATGGTGAAGGTGATGCTTGCTATGGTGGAGGTGATGCTTGCTATGGTGAAGGTGATGCTTGGTATGGTGGAGGTGATGCTTGCTATGGTGAAGGTGATGCTTGGTATGGCGAAGGTGATGCTTGCTATTGTGGAGGTGATGCTTGCTATGGTGAAGGTGATGCTTGGTATGGTGAAGGTGTTGCTTGGTATGGTGAAGGTGATGCTTGGTATGGTGAAGGTGATGTTTGGTATGGTGAAGGTGATGCTTGGTATGGTGAAGGTGATGCTTGGTATGGTGAAGGTGATGCTTGCTATGGTGAAGGTGATGCTTGGTATGGTGACGGTGATGCTTGGTATGGTGAAGGTGATGCTTGCTATGGTGGAGGTGATGCTTGGTATGTTGAAGGTGATGCTTGCTATGGTGGAGGTGATGCTTGCTATGGTGAAGGTGATGCTTGGTATGGTGATGGTGATGATTGGTATGGTGAAGGTGATGCTTGTTATGGTGGAGGTGATGCTTGCTATGGTGAAGCTGATACTTGGTATGGTGAAGCTGATACTTGGTACGGTGAAGGTGATACTTGGTACGGTGAAGGTGATACTTGGTACGGTGAAGGTGATACTTGGTACGGTGAAGGTGATGCTTGGTACGGTGAAGGTGATGCTTGGTATGGTGAAGGTGATGCTTGGTACGGTGAAGGTGATGCTTGGTACGGTGAAGGTGATGCTTGGTACGGTGAAGGTGATGCTTGCTATCGTGAAGGTGATGCTTCCTATGGTGAAGGTGATGCTTGCTATGGTGAAGGTGATGCTTGCTATGGTGAAGGTGATGCTTGGTATGGAAGGTGATGCTTGCTATGGTGAAGGTGATGCTTGCTATGGTGAAGGTGATGCCTGCTATGGTGAAGGTGATGCTTGGTATGGTGAAGGTGATGCTTGGTATGGTGAAGGTGATGCTTGGTATGGTGAAGGTGATGCTTGGTATGGTGAAGGTGATCCTTGCTATGGCGAAGGTGATGCTTGGTATGGTGAAGGTGATGCTTGCTATGGTGAAGGTGATGCTTGCTATGGTGAAGGTGATGCTTGGTATGGTGAAGGTGATGCTTGGTATGGTGAAGGTGATGCTTGGTATGGTGAAGGTGATGCTTTGTATGGTGAAGGTGATGTTTGGTATGGTGAAGGTGATGCTTGGTATGGTGAAGGTGATGCTTGGTATGGTGAAGGTGATGCTTGGTATTGTGAAGGTGATGCTTGGTATGGTGAAGGTGATGCTTGGTATGGTGAAGGTGATGCTTGGTATGGTGAAGGTGATGCTTGGTATGGTGAAGGTGATGCTTGGTACGGTGAAGGTGATGCTTGGTACGGTGAAGGTGATGCTTGGTACGGTGAAGGTGATGCTTGGTACGGTGAAGGTGATGCTTGGTACGGTGAAGGTGATGCTTGGTACGGTGAAGGTGATACTTGGTACGGCGAAGGTGATACTTGGTACGGCGAAGGTGATGCTTGGTACGGCGAAGGTGATGCTTGGTACGGCGATGGTGATGCTTGCTACGGTGAAGGTGATGCTTGCTACGGTGAAGGTGATGCTTGCTACGGTGAAGGTGATGCTTGCTACGGTGAAGGTGATGCTTGCTACGGTGAAGGTGATGCTTGCTACGGTGAAGGCGATGCTTGCTATGGTGAAGGCGATGCTTGCTACGGTGAAGGCGATGCTTGCTACGGTGAAGGCGATGCTTGCTATGGTGAAGGCGATGCTTGCTATGGTGAAGGCGATGCTTGGTATGGTGAAGGCGATGCTTGGTATGGTGAAGGCGATGCTTGCTATGGTGGAGGCGATGCTTGCTATGGTGGAGGTGATGCTTGCTATGGTGGAGGTGATGCTTGCTATGGTGGAGGTGATGCTTGCTATGGTGGAGGTGATGCTTGCTATGGTGGAGGTGATGCTTGCTATGGTGAAGGTGATGCTTGGTTTGGTGAAGGTGATGCTTGGTTTGGTGAAGGTGATGCTTGGTATGGTGAAGGTGATGCTTGGTATGGTGAAGGTGATGCTTGGTATGGTGAAGGTGATGCTTGGTATGGTGAAGGTGATGCTTGGTATGGTGAAGGTGATGCTTGGTATGGTGAAGGTGATGCTTGGTATGGTGAAGGCGATGCTTGCTATGGTGGAGGTGATGCTTGCTATGGTGGAGGTGATGCTTGCTATGGTGGAGGTGATGCTTGCTATGGTGGAGGGGATGCTTGCTATGGTGGAGGTGATGCTTGCTATGGTGGAGGTGATGCTTGCTATGGTCGAGGTGATGCTTGCTATGGTGAAGGTGATGCTTGCTATGGTGAAGGTGATGCTTGGTATGGTGAAGGTGATGCTTGGTATGGTGAAGGTGATGCTTGGTATGTTGAAGGTGATGCTTGGTATGGTGAAGGTGATGCTTGGTATGGTGAAGGTGATGCTTGGTATGGTGAAGGTGATGCTTGGTATGGTGAAGGTGATGCTTGGTATGGTGAAGGTGATGCTTGGTATGGTGAAGGTGATGCTTGGTATGGTGAAGGTGATGCTTGGTATGTTGAAGGTGATGCTTGGTATGGTGAAGGTGATGCTTGGTATGGTGAAGGTGATGCTTGGTATGGTGAAGGTGATACTTGGTATGGTGAAGGTGATACTTGGTATGGTGAAGGTGATACTTGGTATGGTGAAGGTGATGCTTGCTATGGTGAAGGTGATGCTTGCTATGGTGAAGGTGATGCTTGCTATGGTGAAGGTGATAGTTGGTACGGTGAAGGTGATACTTGGTACGGTGAAGGTGATACTTGGTACGGTGAAGGTGATACTTGGTATGGTGAAGGTGATGCTTGCTATGGTGAAGGTGATGCTTGCTATGGTGAAGGTGATGGTTGCTATGATGAAGGTGATAGTTGGTACGGTGAAGGTGATACTTGGTACGGTGAAGGTGATACTTGGTACGGTGAAGGTGATGCTTGGTACGGTGAAGGTGATGCTTGGTATGGTGAAGGTGATGCTTGCTATGGTGGAGGTGATGCTTGCTATGGTGAAGGTGATGCTTGGTATGGTGAAGGTGATGCTTGCTATGGTGGAGGTGATGCTTGGTATGGTGACGGTGATGCTTGGTATGGTGAAGGTGATGCTTGCTATGGTGGAGGTGTTGCTTGGTATGGTGAAGGTGATGCTTGGTATGGTGAAGATGATGCTTGCTATGGTGGAGGTGATGCTTGCTATGGTGAAGGTGATGCTTGGTATGGTGAAGGTGATGCTTGGTATGGTGAAGGTGATGGTTGGTATGGTGAAGGTGATGCTTGCTATGGTGAAGGTGATGCTTGGTATGGTGAAGGTGATGCTTGGTATGGTGAAGGTGATGCTTGGTATGGTGAAGGTGATGCTTGGTATGGTGAAGATGATGCTTGGTATGTTGAAGGTGATGCTTGCTATGGTGGAGGTGATGCTTGCTATGGTGAAGGTGATGCTTGGTATGGTGAAGGTGTTGCTTGGTATGGTGAAGGTGATGCTTGGTATGGTGAAGGTGATGTTTGGTATGGTGAAGGTGATGCTTGGTATGGTGAAGGTGATGCTTGGTATGGTGAAGGTGATGCTTGCTATGGTGAAGGTGATGCTTGGTATGGTTACGGTGATGCTTGGTATGGTTACGGTGATGCTTGCTATGGTGGAGGTGATGCTTGGTATGTTGAAGGTGATGCTTGCTATGGTGGAGGTGATGCTTGCTATGGTGAAGGTGATGCTTGGTATGGTGATGGTGATGATTGGTATGGTGAAGGTGATGCTTGCTATGGTGGAGGTGATGCTTGCTATGGTGAAGGTGATGCTTGGTATGGTGGAGGTGATGCTTGCTATGGTGAAGGTGATGCTTGGTATGGTGAAGGTGTTGCTTGG
Organism: Amblyomma mixtum; assembly: GCF_055824585.1. NCBI lineage: Eukaryota > Metazoa > Arthropoda > Arachnida > Ixodida > Ixodidae > Amblyomma > Amblyomma mixtum. The sequence continues at coordinate 214,193 of NW_028317684.1, forward strand.
TATGGTGAAGGTGATGCTTGGTATGGTGAAGGTGATGCTTGGTATGGTGAAGGTGATGCTTGGTATGGTGAAGGTGATGCTTGGTATGGTGAAGGTTATGCTTGGTATGGTGAAGGTGATGCTTGGTTTGGTGAAGGTGATGCTTGGTATGGTGAAGGTGATGCTTGGTATGGTGAAGGTGATGCTTGGTATGGTAGGTGATGCTTGGTATGGTGAAGGTGATGCTTGGTATGGTGAAGGTGATGCTTGGTATGGTGAAGGTGATGCTTGGTATGGTGAAGGTGATGCTTGGTATGGTGAAGGTGATGCTTGGTATGGTGAAGGCGATGCTTGCTATGGTGGAGGTGATGCTTGCTATGGTGGAGGTGATGCTTGCTATGGTGGAGGTGATGCTTGCTATGGTGGAGGTGATGCTTGCTATGGTGGAGGTGATGCTTGCTATGGTGGAGGTGATGCTTGCTATGGTGGAGGTGATGCTTGCTATGGTGAAGGTGATGCTTGCTATGGTGAAGGTGATGCTTGGTATGGTGAAGGTGATGCTTGGTATGGTGAAGGTGATGCTTGGTATGTTGAAGGTGATGCTTGGTATGGTGAAGGTGATGCTTGGTATGGTGAAGGTGATGCTTGGTATGGTGAAGGTGATGCTTGGTATGGTGAAGGTGATGCTTGGTATGGTGAAGGTGATGCTTGGTATGGTGAAGGTGATGCTTGGTATGGTGAAGGTGATGCTTGGTATGTTGAAGGTGATGCTTGGTATGGTGAAGGTGATGCTTGGTATGGTGAAGGTGATGCTTGGTATGGTGAAGGTGATACTTGGTATGGTGAAGGTGATACTTGGTATGGTGAAGGTGATACTTGGTATGGTGAAGGTGATGCTTGCTATGGTGAAGGTGATGCTTGCTATGGTGAAGGTGATGCTTGCTATGGTGAAGGTGATAGTTGGTACGGTGAAGGTGATACTTGGTACGGTGAAGGTGATACTTGGTACGGTGAAGGTGATACTTGGTATGGTGAAGGTGATGCTTGCTATGGTGAAGGTGATGCTTGCTATGGTGAAGGTGATGGTTGCTATGATGAAGGTGATAGTTGGTACGGTGAAGGTGATACTTTGTATGGTGAAGGTGATACTTGGTACGGTGAAGGTGATGCTTGGTACGGTGAAGGTGATGCTTGCTATGGTGGAGGTGATGCTTGCTATGGTGAAGGTGATGCTTGGTATGGTGAAGGTGATGCTTGCTATGGTGGAGGTGATGCTTGCTATGGTGAAGGTGATGCTTGGTATGGTGACGGTGATGCTTGGTATGGTGAAGGTGATGCTTGCTATGGTGGAGGTGTTGCTTGGTATGGTGAAGGTGATGCTTGGTATGGTGAAGGTGATGCTTGCTATGGTGGAGGTGATGCTTGCTATGGTGAAGGTGATGCTTGGTATGGTGAAGGTGATGCTTGGTATGGTGAAGGTGATGCTTGGTATGGTGAAGGTGATGCTTGCTATGGTGAAGGTGATGCTTGGTATGGTGAAGGTGATGCTTGGTATGGTGAAGGTGATGCTTGGTATGGTGAAGGTGATGCTTGGTATGGTGAAGATGATGCTTGGTATGTTGAAGGTGATGCTTGCTATGGTGGAGGTGATGCTTGCTATGGTGAAGGTGATGCTTGGTATGGTGACGGTGATGATTGGTATGGTGAAGGTGATGCTTGCTATGGTGGAGGTGATGCTTGCTATGGTGAAGGTGATGCTTGGTATGGTGACGGTGATGCTTGGTATGGTGAAGGTGATGCTTGCTATGGTGGAGGTGATGCTTGGTATGTTGAAGGTGATGCTTGCTATGGTGGAGGTGATGCTTGCTATGGTGAAGGTGATGCTTGGTATGGTGATGGTGATGATTGGTATGGTGAAGGTGATGCTTGCTATGGTGGAGGTGATGCTTGCTATGGTGAAGGTGATGCTTGGTATGGTGGAGGTGATGCTTGCTATGGTGAAGGTGATGCTTGGTATGGTGAAGGTGATGCTTGCTATGGTGGAGGTGATGCTTGCTATGGTGAAGGTGATGCTTGGTATGGTGAAGGTGTTGCTTGGTATGGTGAAGGTGATGCTTGGTATGGTGACGGTGATGATTGGTATGGTGAAGGTGATGCTTGGTATGGTGAAGGTGATGCTTGCTATGGTGAAGGTGATGCTTGGTATGGTGACGGTGATGCTTGGTATGGTGAAGGTGATGCTTGCTATGGTGGAGGTTATGCTTGGTATGTTGAAGGTGATGCTTGCTATGGTGGAGGTGATGCTTGCTATGGTGAAGGTGATGCTTGGTATGGTGATGGTGATGATTGGTATGGTGAAGGTGATGCTTGCTATGGTGGAGGTGATGCTTGCTATGGTGAAGGTGATGCTTGCTATGGTGAAGGTGATGCTTGCTATGGTGGAGGTGATGCTTGCTATGGTGAAGGTGATGCTTGGTATGGTGAAGGTGTTGCTTGGTATGGTGAAGGTGATGATTGGTATGGTGAAGGTGATGTTTGGTATGGTGAAGGTGATGCTTGGTATGGTGAAGGTGATGCTTGGTATGGTGAAGGTGATGCTTGCTATGGTGAAGGTGATGCTTGCTATGGTGACGGTGATGCTTGGTATGGTGAAGGTGATGCTTGCTATGGTGGAGGTGATGCTTGGTATGTTGAAGGTGATGCTTGCTATGGTGGAGGTGATGCTTGCTATGGTGAAGGTGATGCTTGGTATGGTGATGGTGATGATTGGTATGGTGAAGGTGATGCTTGCTATGGTGGAGGTGATGCTTGCTATGGTGAAGGTGATGCTTGGTATGGTGGAGGTGATGCTTGCTATGGTGAAGGTGATGCTTGGTATGGTGAAGGTGTTGCTTGGTATGGTGAAGGTGATGCTTGGTATGGTGAAGGTGATGCTTGGTATGGTGAAGGTGATGCTTGGTACGGTGAAGGTGATGCTTGGTATGGTGAAGGTGATGCTTGGTATGGTGAAGGTGATGCTTGGTTTGGTGAAGGTGATGCTTGGTATGGTGAAGGTGATGCTTGGTATGGTGAAGGTGATGCTTGGTATGGTGAAGGTGATGCTTGGTATGGTGAAGGTGATGCTTGGTATGGTGAAGGTGATGCTTGGTATGGTGAAGGTGATGCTTGGTATGGTGAAGGTGATGCTTGGTATGGTGAAGGTGATGCTTGGTATGTTGAAGGTGATGCTTGGTATGGTGAAGGTGATGCTTGGTATGGTGAAGGTGATACTTGGTATGGTGAAGCTGATACTTGGTATGGTGAAGGTGATACTTGGTATGGTGAAGGTGATACTTGGTACGGTGAAGATGATGCTTGGTATGGTGAAGGTGATACTTGGTATGGTGAAGCTGATACTTGGTATGGTGAAGCTGATACTTGGTACGGTGAAGGTGATACTTGGTACGGTGAAGGTGATACTTGGTACGGTGAAGGTGATACTTGGTACGGTGAAGGTGATGCTTGGTACGGTGAAGGTGAAGCTTGGTACGGTGAAGGTGATGCTTGGTACGGTGAAGGTGATGCTTGGTACGGTGAAGGTGATGTTTGGTACGGTGAAGGTGATGCTTGCTATGGTGAAGGTGATGCTTCCTATGGTGAAGGTGATGCTTGCTATGGTGAAGGTGATGCTTGCTATGGTGAAGGTGATGCTTGGTATGGAAGGTGATGCTTGCTATGGTGAAGGTGATGCTTGCTATGGTGAAGGTGATGCCTGCTATGGTGAAGGTGATGCTTGGTATGGTGAAGGTGATGCTTGGTATGGTGAAGGTGATGCTTGGTATGGTGAAGGTGATCCTTGCTATGGCGAAGGTGATGCTTGGTATGGTGAAGGTGATGCTTGCTATGGTGAAGGTGATGCTTGCTATGGTGAAGGTGATGCTTGGTATGGTGAAGGTGATGCTTGGTATGGTGAAGGTGATGCTTGGTATGGTGAAGGTGATGCTTGGTATGGTGAAGGTGATGCTTTGTATGGTGAAGGTGATGCTTGGTATGGTGAAGGTGATGCTTGGTATGGTGAAGGTGATGCTTGGTATGGTGAAGGTGATGCTTGGTATGGTGAAGGTGATGCTTGGTATTGTGAAGGTGATGCTTGGTATGGTGAAGGTGATGCTTGGTATGGTGAAGGTGATGCTTGGTATGGTGAAGGTGATGCTTGGTACGGTGAAGGTGATGCTTGGTACGGTGAAGGTGATGCTTGGTATGGTGAAGGTGATGCTTGGTACGGTGAAGGTGATGCTTGGTACGGTGAAGGTGATGCTTGGTACGGTGAAGGTGATACTTGGTACGGCGAAGGTGATACTTGGTACGGCGAAGGTGATGCTTGGTACGGTGAAGGTGATGCTTGGTACGGTGATGGTGATGCTTGCTACGGTGAAGGTGATGCTTGCTACGGTGAAGGTGATGCTTGCTACGGTGAAGGTGATGCTTGCTACGGTGAAGGTGATGCTTGCTACGGTGAAGGTGATGCTTGCTACGGTGAAGGTGATGCTTGCTACGGTGAAGGTGATGCTTGCTACGGTGAAGGCGATGCTTGCTATGGTGAAGGCGATGCTTGCTATGGTGAAGGCGATGCTTGCTATGGTGAAGGCGATGCTTGCTATGGTGAAGGCGATGCTTGCTATGGTGAAGGCGATGCTTGGTATGGTGAAGGCGATGCTTGCTATGGTGAAGGCGATGCTTGGTATGGTGAAGGCGATGCTTGGTATGGTGAAGGCGATGCTTGCTATGGTGAAGGCGATGCTTGGTATGGTGAAGGCGATGCTTGGTATGGTGAAGGCGATGCTTGCTATGGTGGAGGTGATGCTTGCTATGGTGGAGGTGATGCTTGCTATGGTGGAGGTGATGCTTGCTATGGTGGAGGTGATGCTTGCTATGGTGGAGGTGATGCTTGCTATGGTCGAGGTGATGCTCGCTATGGTGAAGGTGATGCTCGCTATGGTGAAGGTGATGCTTGCTATGGTGAAGGTGATGCTTGCTATGGTGAAGGTGATGCTTGCTATGGTGGAGGTGATGCTTGCTATGGTGAAGGTGATGCTTGCTATGGTGAAGGTGATGCTTGGTATGGTGAAGGTGATGCTTGGTATGGTGAAGGTGATGCTTGCTATGGTGAAGGTGATGCTTGGTATGGTGAAGGTGATGCTTTGTATGGTGAAGGTGATGCTTGGTATGGTGAAGGTGATGCTTGGTATGGTGAAGGTGATGCTTGGTATGGTGAAGGTGATGCTTGGTATGGTGAAGGTGATGCTTGGTATGGTGAAGGTGATGCTTGGTATGGTGAAGGTGATGCTTGGCATGGTGAAGGTGATGCTTGGCATGGTGAAGGTGGTGCTTGGCATGGTGAAGGTGGTGCTTGCTATGGTGAAGGTGATGCTTGGTATGGTGAAGGTGATGCTTGGTATGGTGAAGGTGATGCTTGGTATGGTGAAGGTGATGCTTGGTATGGTGAAGGTGATGCTTGGTATGGTGAAGGTGATGCTTGGTATGGTGAAGGTGATGCTTGCTATGGTGGAGGTGATGCTTGGTATGGTGGAGGTGATGCTTGCTATGGTGAAGGTGATGCTTGGTATGGTGAAGGTGATGCTTGGTATGGTGGAGGTGATGCTTGGTATGTTGAAGGTGATGCTTGCTATGGTGGAGGTGATGCTTGCTATGGTGAAGGTGATGCTTGGTATGGTGATGGTGATGATTGGTATGGTGAAGGTGATGCTTGCTATGGTGGAGGTGATGCTTGCTATGGTGAAGGTGATGCTTGGTATGGTGGAGGTGATGCTTGCTATGGTGAAGGTGATGCTTGGTATGGTGAAGGTGTTGCTTGGTATGGTGAAGGTGATGCTTGGTATGGTGAAGGTGATGCTTGGTATGGTGAAGGTGATGCTTGTTATGGTGAAGGTGATGCTTGGTATGGTGAAGGTGATGCTTGGTATGGTGAAGGTGATGCTTGGTTTGGTGAAGGTGATGCTTGGTATGGTGAAGGTGATGCTTGGTATGGTGAAGGTGATGCTTGGTATGGTGAAGGTGATGCTTGGTATGGTGAAGGTGATGCTTGGTATGGTGAAGGTGATGCTTGGTATGGTGAAGGTGATGCTTGGTATGGTGAAGGTGATGCTTGGTATGGTGAAGGTGATGCTTGCTACGGTGAAGGTGATGCTTGCTACGGTGAAGGTGATGCTTGCTACGGTGAAGGTGATGCTTGCTACGGTGAAGGCGATGCTTGCTATGGTGAAGGCGATGCTTGCTATGGTGAAGGCGATGCTTGCTATGGTGAAGGCGATGCTTGCTATGGTGAAGGCGATGCTTGCTATGGTGAAGGCGATGCTTGGTATGGTGAAGGCGATGCTTGCTATGGTGAAGGCGATGCTTGGTATGGTGAAGGCGATGCTTGGTATGGTGAAGGCGATGCTTGCTATGGTGAAGGCGATGCTTGGTATGGTGAAGGCGATGCTTGGTATGGTGAAGGCGATGCTTGCTATGGTGGAGGTGATGCTTGCTATGGTGGAGGTGATGCTTGCTATGGTGGAGGTGATGCTTGCTATGGTGGAGGTGATGCTTGCTATGGTGGAGGTGATGCTTGCTATGGTCGAGGTGATGCTCGCTATGGTGAAGGTGATGCTTGCTATGGTGAAGGTGATGCTTGCTATGGTGAAGGTGATGCTTGCTATGGTGGAGGTGATGCTTGCTATGGTGAAGGTGATGCTTGCTATGGTGAAGGTGATGCTTGGTATGGTGAAGGTGATGCTTGGTATGGTGAAGGTGATGCTTGCTATGGTGAAGGTGATGCTTGGTATGGTGAAGGTGATGCTTTGTATGGTGAAGGTGATGCTTGGTATGGTGAAGGTGATGCTTGGTATGGTGAAGGTGATGCTTGGTATGGTGAAGGTGATGCTTGGTATGGTGAAGGTGATGCTTGGTATGGTGAAGGTGATGCTTGGTATGGTGAAGGTGATGCTTGGCATGGTGAAGGTGATGCTTGGCATGGTGAAGGTGGTGCTTGGCATGGTGAAGGTGGTGCTTGCTATGGTGAAGGTGATGCTTGGTATGGTGAAGGTGATGCTTGGTGGTGAAGGTGATGCTTGGTATGGTGAAGGTGATGCTTGGTATGGTGAAGGTGATGCTTGGTATGGTGAAGGTGATGCTTGGTATGGTGAAGGTGATGCTTGCTATGGTGGAGGTGATGCTTGGTATGGTGGAGGTGATGCTTGCTATGGTGAAGGTGATGCTTGGTATGGTGAAGGTGATGCTTGGTATGGTGGAGGTGATGCTTGGTATGTTGAAGGTGATGCTTGCTATGGTGGAGGTGATGCTTGCTATGGTGAAGGTGATGCTTGGTATGGTGATGGTGATGATTGGTATGGTGAAGGTGATGCTTGCTATGGTGGAGGTGATGCTTGCTATGGTGAAGGTGATGCTTGGTATGGTGGAGGTGATGCTTGCTATGGTGAAGGTGATGCTTGGTATGGTGAAGGTGTTGCTTGGTATGGTGAAGGTGATGCTTGGTATGGTGAAGGTGATGCTTGGTATGGTGAAGGTGATGCTTGTTATGGTGAAGGTGATGCTTGGTATGGTGAAGGTGATGCTTGGTATGGTGAAGGTGATGCTTGGTTTGGTGAAGGTGATGCTTGGTATGGTGAAGGTGATGCTTGGTATGGTGAAGGTGATGCTTGGTATGGTGAAGGTGATGCTTGGTATGGTGAAGGTGATGCTTGGTATGGTGAAGGTGATGCTTGGTATGGTGAAGGTGATGCTTGGTATGGTGAAGGTGATGCTTGGTATGTTGAAGGTGATGCTTGGTATGGTGAAGGTGATGCTTGGTATGGTGAAGGTGATGCTTGGTATGGTGAAGGTGATGCTTGGTATGGTGAAGGTGATGCTTGGTATGGTGAAGGTGATGCTTGGTATGGTGAAGGTGATGCTTGGTATGGTGAAGGTGATGCTTGGTATGTTGAAGGTGATGCTTGGTATGGTGAAGGTGATGCTTGGTATGGTGAAGGTGATGCTTGGTATGGTGAAGGTGATACTTGGTATGGTGAAGGTGATACTTGGTATGGTGCAGGTGATACTTGGTATGGTGAAGGTGATGCTTGCTATGGTGAAGGTGATGCTTGCTATGGTGAAGGTGATGCTTGGTATGGTGACGGTGATGCTTGGTATGGTGAAGGTGATGCTTGCTATGGTGGAGGTGTTGCTTGGTATGGTGAAGGTGATGCTTGGTATGGTGAAGGTGATGCTTGCTATGGTGGAGGTGATGCTTGCTATGGTGAAGGTGATGCTTGGTATGGTGAAGGTGATGCTTGGTATGGTGAAGGTGATGCTTGGTATGGTGAAGGTGATGCTTGCTATGGTGAAGGTGATGCTTGGTATGGTGAAGGTGATGCTTGGTATGGTGAAGGTGATGCTTGGTATGGTGAAGATGATGCTTGGTATGTTGAACGTGATGCTTGCTATGGTGGAGGTGATGCTTGCTATGGTGAAGGTGATGCTTGGTATGGTGACGGTGATGATTGGTATGGTGAAGGTGATGCTTGCTATGGTGGAGGTGATGCTTGCTATGGTGAAGGTGATGCTTGGTATGGTGACAGTGATGCTTGGTATGGTGAAGGTGATGCTTGCTATGGTGGAGGTGATGCTTGGTATGTTGAAGGTGATGCTTGCTATGGTGGAGGTGATGCTTGCTATGGTGAAGGTGATGGTTGGTATGGTGATGGTGATGATTGGTATGGTGAAGGTGATGCTTGCTATGGTGGAGGTGATGCTTGCTATGGTGAAGGTGATGCTTGGTATGGTGGAGGTGATGCTTGCTATGGTGAAGGTGATGCTTGGTATGGTGAAGGTGATGCTTGCTATGGTGGAGGTGATGCTTGCTATGGTGAAGGTGATGCTTGGTATGGTGAAGGTGTTGCTTGGTATGGTGAAGGTGATGCTTGGTATGGTGACGGTGATGATTGGTATGGTGAAGGTGATGCTTGGTATGGTGAAGGTGATGCTTGCTATGGTGAAGGTGATGCTTGGTATGGTGACGGTGATGCTTGGTAGGGTGAAGGTGATGCTTGCTATGGTGGAGGTGATGCTTGGTATGTTGAAGGTGATGCTTGCTATGGTGGAGGTGATGCTTGCTATGGTGAAGGTGATGCTTGGTATGGTGATGGTGATGATTGGTATGGTGAAGGTGATGCTTGCTATGGTGGAGGTGATGCTTGCTATGGTGAAGGTGATGCTTGGTATGGTGGAGGTGATGCTTGCTATGGTGAAGGTGATGCTTGGTATGGCGAAGGTGATGCTTGCTATTGTGGAGGTGATGCTTGCTATGGTGAAGGTGATGCTTGGTATGGTGAAGGTGTTTCTTGGTATGGTGAAGGTGATGCTTGGTATGGTGAAGGTGATGTTTGGTATGGTGAAGGTGATGCTTGGTATGGTGAAGGTGATGCTTGGTATGGTGAAGGTGATGCTTGCTATGGTGAAGGTGATGCTTGGTATGGTGACGGTGATGCTTGGTATGGTGAAGGTGATGCTTGCTATGGTGGAGGTGATGCTTGGTATCTTGAAGGTGATGCTTGCTATGGTGGAGGTGATGCTTGCTATGGTGAAGGTGATGCTTGGTATGGTGATGGTGATGATTGGTATGGTGAAGGTGATGCTTGCTATGGTGGAGGTGATGCTTGCTATGGTGAAGGTGATGCTTGGTATGGTGGAGGTGATGCTTGCTATGGTGAAGGTGATGCTTGGTATGGTGAAGGTGTTGCTTGGTATGGTGAAGGTGATGCTTGGTATGGTGAAGGTGATGCTTGGTATGGTGAAGGTGATGCTTGGTATGGTGAAGGTGATGCTTGGTATGGTGAAGGTGATGCTTGGTATGGTGAAGGTGATGCTTGGTTTGGTGAAGGTGATGCTTGGTATGGTGAAGGTGATGCTTGGTATGGTGAAGGTGATGCTTGGTATGGTGAAGGTGATGCTTGGTATGGTGAAGGTGATGCTTGGTATGGTGAAGGTGATGCTTGGTATGGTGAAGGTGATGCTTGGTATGGTGAAGGTGATGCTTGGTATGGTGAAGGTGATGCTTGGTATGTTGAAGGTGATGCTTGGTATGTTGAAGGTGATGCTTGGTATGGTGAAGGTGATACTTGGTATGGTGAAGCTGATACTTGGTATGGTGAAGGTGATACTTGGTATGGTGAAGGTGATACTTGGTACGGTGAAGGTGATGCTTGGTATGGTGAAGGTGATACTTGGTATGGTGAAGCTGATACTTGGTATGGTGAAGCTGATACTTGGTACGGTGAAGGTGATACTTGGTACGGTGAAGGTGATACTTGGTACGGTGAAGGTGATACTTGGTACGGTGAAGGTGATGCTTGGTACGGTGAAGGTGATGCTTGGTACGGTGAAGGTGATGCTTGGTACGGTGAAGGTGATGCTTGGTACGGTGAAGGTGATGCTTGGTACGGTGAAGGTGATGCTTGCTATGGTGAAGGTGATGCTTCCTATGGTGAAGGTGATGCTTGCTATGGTGAAGGTGATGCTTGCTATGGTGAAGGTGATGCTTGGTATGGAAGGTGATGCTTGCTATGGTGAAGGTGATGCTTGCTATGGTGAAGGTGATGCTTGCTATGGTGAAGGTGATGCCTGCTATGGTGAAGGTGATGCTTGGTATGGTGAAGGTGATGCTTGGTATGGTGAAGGTGATGCTTGGTATGGTGAAGGTGATCCTTGCTATGGCGAAGGTGATGCTTGGTATGGTGAAGGTGATGCTTGCTATGGTGAAGGTGATGCTTGCTATGGTGAAGGTGATGCTTGGTATGGTGAAGGTGATGCTTGGTATGGTGAAGGTGATGCTTGGTATGGTGAAGGTGATGCTTGGTATGGTGAAGGTGATGCTTGGTATGGTGAAGGTGATGCTTTGTATGGTGAAGGTGATGCTTGGTATGGTGAAGGTGATGCTTGGTATGGTGAAGGTGATGCTTGGTATTGTGAAGGTGATGCTTGGTATGGTGAAGGTGATGCTTGGTATGGTGAAGGTGATGCTTGGTATGGTGAAGGTGATGCTTGGTATGGTGAAGGTGATGCTTGGTACGGTGAAGGTGATGCTTGGTACGGTGAAGGTGATGCTTGGTACAGGGAAGGTGATGCTTGGTACGGTGAAGGTGATGCTTGGTACGGTGAAGGTGATGCTTGGTACGGTGAAGGTGATGCTTGGTACGGTGAAGGTGATACTTGGTACGGCGAAGGTGATACTTGGTACGGCTAAGGTGATGCTTGGTACGGCGAAGGTGATGCTTGGTACGGTGATGGTGATGCTTGCTACGGTGAAGGTGATGCTTGCTACGGTGAAGGTGATGCTTGCTACGGTGAAGGTGATGCTTGCTACGGTGAAGGTGATGCTTGCTACGGTGAAGGTGATGCTTGCTACGGTGAAGGTGATGCTTGCTACGGTGAAGGTGATGCTTGCTACGGTGAAGGCGATGCTTGCTACGGTGAAGGCGATGCTTGCTATGGTGAAGGCGATGCTTGCTATGGTGAAGGCGATGCTTGCTATGGTGAAGGCGATGCTTGGTATGGTGAAGGCGATGCTTGGTATGGTGAAGGCGATGCTTGCTATGGTGGAGGTGATGCTTGCTATGGTGGAGGTGATGCTTGCTATGGTGGAGGTGATGCTTGCTATGGTGGAGGTGATGCTTGCTATGGTGGAGGTGATGCTTGCTATGGTGGAGGTGATGCTTGCTATGGTCGAGGTGATGCTTGCTATGGTGAAGGTGATGCTTGCTATGGTGAAGGTGATGCTTGCTATGGTGAAGGTGATGCTTGCTATGGTGAAGGTGATGCTTGCTATGGTGGAGGTGATGCTTGCTATGGTGAAGGTGATGCTTGCTATGGTGAAGGTGATGCTTGCTATGGTGAAGGTGATGCTTGGTATGGTGAAGGTGATGCTTGGTATGATGAAGGTGATGCTTGCTATGGTGAAGGTGATGCTTGGTATGGTGAAGGTGATGCTTGGTATGGTGAAGGTGATGCTTGGTATGGTGAAGGTGATGCTTGGTATGGTGAAGGTGATGCTTGGTATGGTGAAGGTGATGCTTGGTTTGGTGAAGGTGATGCTTGGTATGGTGAAGGTGATGCTTGGTATGGTGAAGGTGATGCTTGGTATGGTGAAGGTGATGCTTGGTATGGTGAAGGTGATGCTTGGCATGGTGAAGGTGATGCTTGGCATGGTGAAGGTGGTGCTTGGCATGGTGAAGGTGGTGCTTGGTATGGTGAAGGTGATGCTTGGTATGGTGAAGGTGATGCTTGGTATGGTGAACGTGATGCTTGGTATGGTGAAGGTGATGCTTGGTATGGTGAAGGTGATGCTTGGTATGGTGAAGGTGATGCTTGGTATGGTGAAGGTGATGCTTGCTATGGTGGAGGTGATGCTTGGTATGGTGGAGGTGATGCTTGCTATGGTGAAGGTGATGCTTGGTATGGTGAAGGTGATGCTTGGTATGGTGGAGGTGATGCTTGGTATGTTGAAGGTGATGCTTGCTATGGTGGAGGTGATGCTTGCTATGGTGAAGGTGATGCTTGGTATGGTGATGGTGATGATTGGTATGGTGAAGGTGATGCTTGCTATGGTGGAGGTGATGCTTGCTATGGTGAAGGTGATGCTTGGTATGGTGGAGGTGATGCTTGCTATGGTGAAGGTGATGCTTGGTATGGTGAAGGTGTTGCTTGGTATGGTGAAGGTGATGCTTGGTATGGTGAAGGTGATGCTTGGTATGGTGAAGGTGATGCTTGGTATGGTGAAGGTGATGCTTGGTATGGTGAAGGTGATGCTTGGTATGGTGAAGGTGATGCTTGGTTTGGTGAAGGTGATGCTTGGTATGGTGAAGGTGATGCTTGGTATGGTGAAGGTGATGCTTGGTATGGTGAAGGTGATGCTTGGTATGGTGAAGGTGATGCTTGGTATGGTGAAGGTGATGCTTGGTATGGTGAAGGTGATGCTTGGTATGGTGAAGGTGATGCTTGGTATGGTGAAGGTGATGCTTGGTATGGTGAAGGTGATGCTTGGTATGTTGAAGGTGATGCTTGGTATGGTGAAGGTGATGCTTGGTATGGTGAAGGTGATACTTGGTATGGTGAAGCTGATTCTTGGTATGGTGAAGGTGATACTTGGTATGGTGAAGGTGATACTTGGTACAGTGAAGGTGATGCTTGGTATGGTGAAGGTGATACTTGGTATGGTGAAGGTGATACTTGGTATGGTGAAGCTGATACTTGGTACGGTGAAGGTGATACTTGGTACGGTGAAGGTGATACTTGGTACGGTGAAGGTGATACTTGGTACGGTGAAGGTGATGCTTGGTACGGTGAAGGTGATGCTTGGTACGGTGAAGGTGATGCTTGGTACGGTGAAGGTGATGCTTGGTACGGTGAAGGTGATGCTTGGTACGGTGAAGGTAATGCTTGCTATGGTGAAGGTGATGCTTCCTATGGTGAAGGTGATGCTTGCTATGGTGAAGGTGATGCTTGCTATGGTGAAGGTGATGCTTGGTATTGAAGGTGATGCTTGCTATGGTGAAGGTGATGCTTGCTATGGTGAAGGTGATGCCTGCTATGGTGAAGGTGATGCTTGGTATGGTGAAGGTGATGCTTGGTATGGTGAAGGTGATGCTTGGTATGGTGAAGGTGATGCTTGGTATGGTGAAGGTGATCCTTGCTATGGCGAAGGTGATGCTTGGTATGGTGAAGGTGATGCTTGCTATGGTGAAGGTGATGCTTGCTATGGTGAAGGTGATGCTTGGTATGATGAAGGTGATGCTTGGTATGGTGAAGGTGATGCTTGGTATGGTGAAGGTGATGCTTGGTATGGTGAAGGTGATGCTTTGTATGGTGAAGGTGATGCTTGGTATGGTGAAGGTGATGCTTGGTATGGTGAAGGTGATGCTTGGTATGGTGAAGGCGATGCTTGGTATGGTGAAGGTGATGCTTGGTATTGTGAAGGTGATGCTTGGTATGGTGAAGGTGATGCTTGGTATGGTGAAGGTGATGCTTGGTATGGTGAAGGTGATGCTTGGTATGGTGAAGGTGATGCTTGGTACGGTGAAGGTGATGCTTGGTACGGTGAAGGTGATGCTTGGTACGGTGAAGGTGATGTTTGGTACGGTGAAGGTGATGCTTGGTACGGTGAAGGTGATGCTTGGTACGGTGAAGGTGATACTTGGTACGGCGAAGGTGATACTTGGTACGGCGAAGGTGATGCTTGGTACGGTGAAGGTGATGCTTGGTACGGCGAAGGTGATACTTGGTACGGCGAAGGTGATGCTTGGTACGGTGAAGGTGATGCTTGGTACGGTGATGGTGATGCTTGCTACGGTGAAGGTGATGCTTGCTACGGTGAAGGTGATGCTTGGTATGGTGATGGTGATGATTGGTATGGTGAAGGTGATGCTTGCTATGGTGGAGGTGATGCTTGCTATGGTGAAGGTGATGCTTGGTATGGTGGAGGTGATGCTTGCTATGGTGAAGGTGATGCTTGGTATGGTGAAGGTGATGCTTGCTATGGTGGAGGTGATGCTTGCTATGGTGAAGGTGATGCTTGGTATGGTGAAGGTGTTGCTTGGTATGGTGAAGGTGATGCTTGGTATGGTGAAGGTGATGTTTGGTATGGTGAAGGTGATGCTTGGTATGGTGAAGGTGATGCTTGGTATGGTGAAGGTGATGCTTGCTATGGTGAAGGTGATGCTTGGTATGGTGACGGTGATTCTTGGTATGGTGAAGGTGATGCTTGCTATGGTGGAGGTGATGCTTGGTATGTTGAAGGTGATGCTTGCTATGGTGGAGGTGATGCTTGCTATGGTGAAGGTGATGCTTGGTATGGTGATGGTGATGATTGGTATGGTGAAGGTGATGCTTGCTATGGTGGAGGTGATGCTTGCTATGGTGAAGGTGATGCTTGGTATGGTGGAGGTGATGCTTGCTATGGTGAAGGTGATGCTTGGTATGGTGAAGGTGATGCTTGGTTTGGTGAAGGTGATGCTTGGTATGGTGAAGGTGATGCTTGGTATGGTGAAGGTGATGCTTGCTATGGTGGAGGTGATGCTTGCTATGGTGAAGGTGATGCTTGCTATGGTGAAGGTGATGCTTGCTATGGTGGAGGTGATGCTTGCTATGGTGAAGGTGATGCTTGCTATGGTGAAGGTGATGCTTGCTATGGTGAAGGTGATGCTTGGTATGGTGAAGGTGATGCTTGGTATGATGAAGGTGATGCTTGCTATGGTGAAGGTGATGCTTGGTATGGTGAAGGTGATGCTTGGTATGGTGAAGGTGATGCTTGGTATGGTGAAGGTGATGCTTGCTATGGTGGAGGTGATGCTTGCTATGGTGAAGGTGATGCTTGGTATGGTGGAGGTGATGCTTGCTATGGTGAAGGTGATGCTTGGTATGGTGAAGGTGATGCTTGCTATGGTGGAGGTGATGCTTGCTATGGTGAAGGTGATGCTTGGTATGGTGAAGGTGTTGCTTGGTATGGTGAAGGTGATGCTTGGTATGGTGACGGTGATGATTGGTATGGTGAAGGTGATGCTTGGTATGGTGAAGGTGATGCTTGCTATGGTGAAGGTGATGCTTGGTATGGTGACGGTGATGCTTGGTAGGGTGAAGGTGATGCTTGCTATGGTGGAGGTGATGCTTAGTATGTTGAAGGTGATGCTTGCTATGGTGGAGGTGATGCTTGCTATGGTGAAGGTGATGCTTGGTATGGTGATGGTGATGATTGGTATGGTGAAGGTGATGCTTGCTATGGTGGAGGTGATGCTTGCTATGGTGAAGGTGATGCTTGGTATGGTGGAGGTGATGCTTGCTATGGTGAAGGTGATGCTTGGTATGGCGAAGGTGATGCTTGCTATTGTGGAGGTGATGCTTGCTATGGTGAAGGTGATGCTTGGTATGGTGAAGGTGTTTCTTGGTATGGTGAAGGTGATGCTTGGTATGGTGAAGGTGATGTTTGGTATGGTGAAGGTGATGCTTGGTATGGTGAAGGTGATGCTTGGTATGGTGAAGGTGATGCTTGCTATGGTGAAGGTGATGCTTGGTATGGTGACGGTGATGCTTGGTATGGTGAAGGTGATGCTTGCTATGGTGGAGGTGATGCTTGGTATGTTGAAGGTGATGCTTGCTATGGTGGAGGTAATGCTTGCTATGGTGAAGGTGATGCTTGGTATGGTGATGGTGATGATTGGTATGGTGAAGGTGATGCTTGCTATGGTGGAGGTGATGCTTGCTATGGTGAAGGTGATGCTTGGTATGGTGGAGGTGATGCTTGCTATGGTGAAGGTGATGCTTGGTATGGTGAAGGTGTTGCTTGGTATGGTGAAGGTGATGCTTGGTATGGTGAAGGTGATGCTTGGTATGGTGAAGGTGATGCTTGGTATGGTGAAGGTGATGCTTGGTATGGTGAAGGTGATGCTTGGTATGGTGAAGGTGATGCTTGGTTTGGTGAAGGTGATGCTTGGTATGGTGAAGGTGATGCTTGGTATGGTGAAGGTGATGCTTGGTATGGTGAAGGTGATGCTTGGTATGGTGAAGGTGATGCTTGGTATGGTGAAGGTGATGCTTGGTATGGTGAAAGTGATGCTTGGTATGGTGAAGGTGATGCTTGGTATGGTGAAGGTGATGCTTGGTATGTTGAAGGTGATGCTTGGTATGTTGAAGGTGATGCTTGGTATGGTGAAGGTGATACTTGGTATGGTGAAGCTGATACTTGGTATGGTGAAGGTGATACTTGGTATGGTGAAGGTGATACTTGGTACGGTGAAGGTGATGCTTGGTATGGTGAAGGTGATACTTGGTATGGTGAAGCTGATACTTGGTATGGTGAAGCTGATACTTGGTACGGTGAAGGTGATACTTGGTACGGTGAAGGTGATACTTGGTACGGTGAAGGTGATACTTGGTACGGTGAAGGTGATGCTTGGTACGGTGAAGGTGATGCTTGGTACGGTGAAGGTGATGCTTGGTACGGTGAAGGTGATGCTTGGTACGGTGAAGGTGATGCTTGCTATGGTGAAGGTGATGCTTCCTATGGTGAAGGTGATGCTTGCTATGGTGAAGGTGATGCTTGCTATGGTGAAGGTGATGCTTGGTATGGAAGGTGATGCTTGCTATGGTGAAGGTGATGCTTGCTATGGTGAAGGTGATGCTTGCTATGGTGAAGGTGATGCCTGCTATGGTGAAGGTGATGCTTGGTATGGTGAAGGTGATGCTTGGTATGGTGAAGGTGATGCTTGGTATGGTGAAGGTGATCCTTGCTATGGCGAAGGTGATGCTTGGTATGGTGAAGGTGATGCTTGCTATGGTGAAGGTGATGCTTGCTATGGTGAAGGTGATGCTTGGTATGGTGAAGGTGATGCTTGGTATGGTGAAGGTGATGCTTGGTATGGTGAAGGTGATGCTTGGTATGGTGAAGGTGATGCTTGGTATGGTGAAGGTGATGCTTTGTATGGTGAAGGTGATGCTTGGTATGGTGAAGGTGATGCTTGGTATGGTGAAGGTGATGCTTGGTATTGTGAAGGTGATGCTTGGTATGGTGAAGGTGATGCTTGGTATGGTGAAGGTGATGCTTGGTATGGTGAAGGTGATGCTTGGTATGGTGAAGGTGATGCTTGGTACGGTGAAGGTGATGCTTGGTACGGTGAAGGTGATGCTTGGTACAGGGAAGGTGATGCTTGGTACGGTGAAGGTGATGCTTGGTACGGTGAAGGTGATGCTTGGTACGGTGAAGGTGATGCTTGGTACGGTGAAGGTGATACTTGGTACGGCGAAGGTGATACTTGGTACGGCTAAGGTGATGCTTGGTACGGCGAAGGTGATGCTTGGTACGGTGATGGTGATGCTTGCTACGGTGAAGGTGATGCTTGCTACGGTGAAGGTGATGCTTGCTACGGTGAAGGTGATGCTTGCTACGGTGAAGGTGATGCTTGCTACGGTGAAGGTGATGCTTGCTACGGTGAAGGTGATGCTTGCTACGGTGAAGGCGATGCTTGCTACGGTGAAGGCGATGCTTGCTATGGTGAAGGCGATGCTTGCTATGGTGAAGGCGATGCTTGCTATGGTGAAGGCGATGCTTGGTATGGTGAAGGCGATGCTTGGTATGGTGAAGGCGATGCTTGCTATGGTGGAGGTGATGCTTGCTATGGTGGAGGTGATGCTTGCTATGGTGGAGGTGATGCTTGCTATGGTGGAGGTGATGCTTGCTATGGTGGAGGTGATGCTTGCTATGGTGGAGGTGATGCTTGCTATGGTCGAGGTGATGCTTGCTATGGTGAAGGTGATGCTTGCTATGGTGAAGGTGATGCTTGCTATGGTGAAGGTGATGCTTGCTATGGTGAAGGTGATGCTTGCTATGGTGGAGGTGATGCTTGCTATGGTGAAGGTGATGCTTGCTATGGTGAAGGTGATGCTTGCTATGGTGAAGGTGATGCTTGGTATGGTGAAGGTGATGCTTGGTATGATGAAGGTGATGCTTGCTATGGTGAAGGTGATGCTTGGTATGGTGAAGGTGATGCTTGGTATGGTGAAGGTGATGCTTGGTATGGTGAAGGTGATGCTTGGTATGGTGAAGGTGATGCTTGGTATGGTGAAGGTGATGCTTGGTTTGGTGAAGGTGATGCTTGGTATGGTGAAGGTGATGCTTGGTATGGTGAAGGTGATGCTTGGTATGGTGAAGGTGATGCTTGGTATGGTGAAGGTGATGCTTGGCATGGTGAAGGTGATGCTTGGCATGGTGAAGGTGATGCTTGGCATGGTGAAGGTGATGCTTGGTATGGTGAAGGTGGTGCTTGGTATGGTGAAGGTGATGCTTGGTATGGTGAACGTGATGCTTGGTATGGTGAAGGTGATGCTTGGTATGGTGAAGGTGATGCTTGGTATGGTGAAGGTGATGCTTGGTATGGTGAAGGTGATGCTTGCTATGGTGGAGGTGATGCTTGGTATGGTGGAGGTGATGCTTGCTATGGTGAAGGTGATGCTTGGTATGGTGAAGGTGATGCTTGGTATGGTGGAGGTGATGCTTGGTATGTTGAAGGTGATGCTTGCTATGGTGGAGGTGATGCTTGCTATGGTGAAGGTGATGCTTGGAATGGTGATGGTGATGATTGGTATGGTGAAGGTGATGCTTGCTATGGTGGAGGTGATGCTTGCTATGGTGAAGGTGATGCTTGGTATGGTGGAGGTGATGCTTGCTATGGTGAAGGTGATGCTTGGTATGGTGAAGGTGTTGCTTGGTATGGTGAAGGTGATGCTTGGTATGGTGAAGGTGATGCTTGGTATGGTGAAGGTGATGCTTGGTATGGTGAAGGTGATGCTTGGTATGGTGAAGGTGATGCTTGGTATGGTGAAGGTGATGCTTGGTATGGTGAAGGTGATGCTTGGTTTGGTGAAGGTGATGCTTGGTATGGTGAAGGTGATGCTTGGTATGGTGAAGGTGATGCTTGGTATGGTGAAGGTGATGCTTGGTATGGTGAAGGTGATGCTTGGTATGGTGAAGGTGATGCTTGGTATGGTGAAGGTGATGCTTGGTATGGTGAAGGTGATGCTTGGTATGTTGAAGGTGATGCTTGGTATGGTGAAGGTGATGCTTGGTATGGTGAAGGTGATACTTGGTATGGTGAAGCTGATTCTTGGTATGGTGAAGGTGATACTTGGTATGGTGAAGGTGATACTTGGTACGGTGAAGGTGATGCTTGGTATGGTGAAGGTGATACTTGGTATGGTGAAGCTGATACTTGGTATGGTGAAGCTGATACTTGGTACGGTGAAGGTGATACTTGGTACGGTGAAGGTGATACTTGGTACGGTGAAGGTGATACTTGGTACGGTGAAGGTGATGCTTGGTACAGTGAAGGTGATGCTTGGTACGGTGAAGGTGATGCTTGGTACGGTGAAGGTGATGCTTGGTACGGTGAAGGTGATGCTTGGTACGGTGAAGGTGATGCTTGCTATGGTGAAGGTGATGCTTCCTATGGTGAAGGTGATGCTTGCTATGGTGAAGGTAATGCTTGCTATGGTGAAGGTGATGCTTGGTATGGAAGGTGATGCTTGCTATGGTGAAGGTGATGCTTGCTATGGTGAAGGTGATGCCTGCTATGGTGAAGGTGATGCTTGGTATGGTGAAGGTGATGCTTGGTATGGTGAAGGTGATGCTTGGTATGGTGAAGGTGATGCTTGGTATGGTGAAGGTGATCCTTGCTATGGCGAAGGTGATGCTTGGTATGGTGAAGGTGATGCTTGCTATGGTGAAGGTGATGCTTGCTATGGTGAAGGTGATGCTTGGTATGATGAAGGTGATGCTTGGTATGGTGAAGGTGATGCTTGGTATGGTGAAGGTGATGCTTGGTATGGTGAAGGTGATGCTTTGTATGGTGAAGGTGATGCTTGGTATGGTGAAGGTGATGCTTGGTATTGTGAAGGTGATGCTTGGTATGGTGAAGGTGATGCTTGGTATGGTGAAGGTGATGCTTGGTATGGTGAAGGTGATGCTTGGTATGGTGAAGGTGATGCTTGGTACGGTGAAGGTGATGCTTGGTACGGTGAAGGTGATGCTTGGTACGGTGAAGGTGATGTTTGGTACGGTGAAGGTGATGCTTGGTACGGTGAAGGTGATGCTTGGTACGGTGAAGGTGATACTTGGTACGGCGAAGGTGATACTTGGTACGGCGAAGGTGATGCTTGGTACGGTGAAGGTGATGCTTGGTACGGCGAAGGTGATACTTGGTA
Organism: Amblyomma mixtum; assembly: GCF_055824585.1. Lineage (NCBI taxonomy): Eukaryota > Metazoa > Arthropoda > Arachnida > Ixodida > Ixodidae > Amblyomma > Amblyomma mixtum. Next base: position 234,950 of record NW_028317684.1, read on the forward strand.
CGGCGAAAGTGATGCTTGGTACGGTGAAGGTGATGCTTGGTACGGTGATGGTGATGCTTGCTACGGTGAAGGTGATGCTTGCTACGGTGAAGGTGATGCTTGGTATGGTGATGGTGATGATTGGTATGGTGAAGGTGATGCTTGCTATGGTGGAGGTGATGCTTGCTATGGTGAAGGTGATGCTTGGTATGGTGGAGGTGATGCTTGCTATGGTGAAGGCGATGCTTGGTATGGTGAAGGTGATGCTTGCTATGGTGGAGGTGATGCTTGCTATGGTGAAGGTGATGCTTGGTATGGTGAAGGTGTTGCTTGGTATGGTGAAGGTGATGCTTGGTATGGTGAAGGTGATGTTTGGTATGGTGAAGGTGATGCTTGGTATGGTGAAGGTGATGCTTGGTATGGTGAAGGTGATGCTTGCTATGGTGAAGGTGATGCTTGGTATGGTGACGGTGATGCTTGGTATGGTGAAGGTGATGCTTGCTATGGTGGAGGTGATGCTTGGTATGTTGAAGGTGATGCTTGCTATGGTGGAGGTGATGCTTGATATGGTGAAGGTGATGCTTGGTATGGTGATGGTGATGATTGGTATGGTGAAGGTGATGCTTGCTATGGTGGAGGTGATGCTTGCTATGGTGAAGGTGATGCTTGGTATGGTGGAGGTGATGCTTGCTATGGTGAAGGTGATGCTTGGTATGGTGAAGGTGATGCTTGGTTTGGTGAAGGTGATGCTTGGTATGGTGAAGGTGATGCTTGGTATGGTGAAGGTGATGCTTGCTATGGTGGAGGTGATGCTTGCTATGGTGAAGGTGATGCTTGGTATGGTGAAGGTGTTGCTTGGTATGGTGAAGGTGATGCTTGGTATGGTGAAGGTGATGCTTGGTATGGTGAAGGTGATGCTTGGTATGGTGAAGGTGATGCTTGGTATGGTGAAGGTGATGCTTGGTATGGTGAAGGTGATGCTTGGTTTGGTGAAGGTGATGCTTGGTATGGTGAAGGTGATGCTTGGTATGGTGAAGGTGATGCTTGGTATGGTGAAGGTGATGCTTGGTATGGTGAAGGTGATGCTTGGTATGGTGAAGGTGATGCTTGGTATGGTGAAGGTGATGCTTGGTATGGTGAAGGTGATGCTTGGTATGGTGAAGGTGATGCTTGGTATGTTGAAGGTGATGCTTGGTATGGTGAAGGTGATGCTTGGTATGGTGAAGGTGATACTTGGTATGGTGAAGCTGATTCTTGGTATGGTGAAGGTGATACTTGGTATGGTGAAGGTGATACTTGGTACGGTGAAGGTGATGCTTGGTATGGTGAAGGTGATACTTGGTATGGTGAAGCTGATACTTGGTATGGTGAAGCTGATACTTGGTACGGTGAAGGTGATACTTGGTACGGTGAAGGTGATACTTGGTACGGTGAAGGTGATACTTGGTACGGTGAAGGTGATGCTTGGTACGGTGAAGGTGATGCTTGGTACGGTGAAGGTGATGCTTGGTACGGTGAAGGTGATGCTTGGTACGGTGAAGGTGATGCTTGGTACGGTGAAGGTGATGCTTGCTATGGTGAAGGTGATGCTTCCTATGGTGAAGGTGATGCTTGCTATGGTGAAGGTGATGCTTGCTATGGTGAAGGTGATGCTTGGTATGGAAGGTGATGCTTGCTATGGTGAAGGTGATGCTTGCTATGGTGAAGGTGATGCCTGCTATGGTGAAGGTGATGCTTGGTATGGTGAAGGTGATGCTTGGTATGGTGAAGGTGATGCTTGGTATGGTGAAGGTGATGCTTGGTATGGTGAAGGTGATCCTTGCTATGGCGAAGGTGATGCTTGGTATGGTGAAGGTGATGCTTGCTATGGTGAAGGTGATGCTTGCTATGGTGAAGGTGATGCTTGGTATGGTGAAGGTGATGCTTGGTATGGTGAAGGTGATGCTTGGTATGGTGAAGGTGATGCTTGGTATGGTGAAGGTGATGCTTTGTATGGTGAAGGTGATGCTTGGTATGGTGAAGGTGATGCTTGGTATGGTGAAGGTGATGCTTGGTATGGTGAAGGCGATGCTTGGTATGGTGAAGGTGATGCTTGGTATTGTGAAGGTGATGCTTGGTGTGGTGAAGGTGATGCTTGGTATGGTGAAGGTGATGCTTGGTATGGTGAAGGTGATGCTTGGTATGGTGAAGGTGATGCTTGGTACGGTGAAGGTGATGCTTGGTACGGTGAAGGTGATGCTTGGTACGGTGAAGGTGATGCTTGGTACGGTGAAGGTGATGCTTGGTACGGTGAAGGTGATGCTTGGTACGGTGAAGGTGATGCTTGGTACGGTGAAGGTGATACTTGGTACGGCGAAGGTGATGCTTGGTACGGCGAAGGTGATGCTTGGTACGGTGATGGTGATGCTTGCTACGGTGAAGGTGATGCTTGCTACGGTGAAGGTGATGCTTGCTACGGTGAAGGTGATGCTTGCTACGGTGAAGGTGATGCTTGCTATGGTGAAGGTGATGATTGGTATGGTGATGGTGATGATTGGTATGGTGAAGGTGATGCTTGCTATGGTGGAGGTGATGCTTGGTATGGTGGAGGTGATGCTTGCTATGGTGAAGGTGATGCTTGGTATGGTGAAGGTGATGCTTGCTATGGTGGAGGTGATGCTTGCTATGGTGAAGGTGATGCTTGGTATGGTGAAGGTGTTGCTTGGTATGGTGAAGGTGATGCTTGGTATGGTGAAGGTGATGTTTGGTATGGTGAAGGTGATGCTTGGTATGGTGAAGGTGATGCTTGGTATGGTGAAGGTGATGCTTGCTATGGTGAAGGTGATGCTTGGTATGGTGACGGTGATGCTTGGTATGGTGAAGGTGATGCTTGCTATGGTGGAGGTGATGCTTGGTATGGTGAAGGTGATGCTTGGTATGGTGAAGGTGATGCTTGGTATGGTGAACGTGATGCTTGGTATGGTGAAGGTGATGCTTGGTATGGTGAAGGTGATGCTTGGTATGGTGAAGGTGATGCTTGGTATGGTGAAGGTGATGCTTGCTATGGTGGAGGTGATGCTTGGTATGGTGGAGGTGATGCTTGCTATGGTGAAGGTGATGCTTGGTATGGTGAAGGTGATGCTTGGTATGGTGGAGGTGATGCTTGGTATGTTGAAGGTGATGCTTGCTATGGTGGAGGTGATGCTTGCTATGGTGAAGGTGATGCTTGGTATGGTGATGGTGATGATTGGTATGGTGAAGGTGATGCTTGCTATGGTGGAGGTGATGCTTGCTATGGTGAAGGTGATGCTTGGTATGGTGGAGGTGATGCTTGCTATGGTGAAGGTGATGCTTGGTATGGTGAAGGTGTTGCTTGGTATGGTGAAGGTGATGCTTGGTATGGTGAAGGTGATGCTTGGTATGGTGAAGGTGATGCTTGGTATGGTGAAGGTGATGCTTGGTATGGTGAAGGTGATGCTTGGTATGGTGAAGGTGATGCTTGGTATGGTGAAGGTGATGCTTGGTTTGGTGAAGGTGATGCTTGGTATGGTGAAGGTGATGCTTGGTATGGTGAAGGTGATGCTTGGTATGGTGAAGGTGATGCTTGGTATGGTGAAGGTGATGCTTGGTATGGTGAAGGTGATGCTTTGTATGGTGAAGGTGATGCTTGGTATGGTGAAGGTGATGCTTGGTATGGTGAAGGTGATGCTTGGTATGTTGAAGGTGATGCTTGGTATGGTGAAGGTGATGCTTGGTATGGTGAAGGTGATACTTGGTATGGTGAAGCTGATTCTTGGTATGGTGAAGGTGATACTTGGTATGGTGAAGGTGATACTTGGTACGGTGAAGGTGATGCTTGGTATGGTGAAGGTGATACTTGGTATGGTGAAGCTGATACTTGGTATGGTGAAGCTGATACTTGGTACGGTGAAGGTGATACTTGGTACGGTGAAGGTGATACTTGGTACAGTGAAGGTGATACTTGGTACGGTGAAGGTGATGCTTGGTACGGTGAAGGTGATGCTTGGTACAGTGAAGGTGATGCTTGGTACGGTGAAGGTGATGCTTGGTACGGTGAAGGTGATGCTTGGTACAGTGAAGGTGATGCTTGCTATGGTGAAGGTGATGCTTCCTATGGTGAAGGTGATGCTTGCTATGGTGAAGGTGATGCTTGCTATGGTGAAGGTGATGCTTGGTATGGAAGGTGATGCTTGCTATGGTGAAGGTGATGCCTGCTATGGTGAAGGTGATGCTTGGTATGGTGAAGGTGATGCTTGGTATGGTGAAGGTGATGCTTGGTATGGTGAAGGTGATGCTTGGTATGGTGAAGGTGATCCTTGCTATGGCGAAGGTGATGCTTGGTATGGTGAAGGTGATGCTTGCTATGGTGAAGGTGATGCTTGCTATGGTGAAGGTGATGCTTGGTATGATGAAGGTGATGCTTGGTATGGTGAAGGTGATGCTTGGTATGGTGAAGGTGATGCTTGGTATGGTGAAGGTGATGCTTTGTATGGTGAAGGTGATGCTTGGTATGGTGAAGGTGATGCTTGGTATGGTGAAGGTGATGCTTGGTATGGTGAAGGCGATGCTTGGTATGGTGAAGGTGATGCTTGGTATTGTGAAGGTGATGCTTGGTATGGTGAAGGTGATGCTTGGTATGGTGAAGGTGATGCTTGGTATGGTGAAGGTGATGCTTGGTATGGTGAAGGTGATGCTTGGTACGGTGAAGGTGATGCTTGGTACGGTGAAGGTGATGCTTGGTACGGTGAAGGTGATGTTTGGTACGGTGAAGGTGATGCTTGGTACGGTGAAGGTGATGCTTGGTACGGTGAAGGTGATACTTGGTACGGCGAAGGTGATACTTGGTACGGCGAAGGTGATGCTTGGTACGGTGAAGGTGATGCTTGGTACGGCGAAGGTGATACTTGGTACGGCGAAGGTGATGCTTGGTACGGTGAAGGTGATGCTTGGTACGGTGATGGTGATGCTTGCTACGGTGAAGGTGATGCTTGCTACGGTGAAGGTGATGCTTGGTACAGTGATGGTGATGCTTGCTACGGTGAAGGTGATGCTTGCTACGGTGAAGGTGATGCTTGGTATGGTGATGGTGATGATTGGTATGGTGAAGGTGATGCTTGCTATGGTGGAGGTGATGCTTGCTATGGTGAAGGTGATGCTTGGTATGGTGGAGGTGATGCTTGCTATGGTGAAGGTGATGCTTGGTATGGTGAAGGTGATGCTTGCTATGGTGGAGGTGATGCTTGCTATGGTGAAGGTGATGCTTGGTATGGTGAAGGTGTTGCTTGGTATGGTGAAGGTGATGCTTGGTATGGTGAAGGTGATGTTTGGTATGGTGAAGGTGATGCTTGGTATGGTGAAGGTGATGCTTGGTATGGTGAAGGTGATGCTTGCTATGGTGAAGGTGATGCTTGGTATGGTGACGGTGATGCTTGGTATGGTGAAGGTGATGCTTGCTATGGTGGAGGTGATGCTTGGTATGTCTAAGGTGATGCTTGCTATGGTGGAGGTGATGCTTGCTATGGTGAAGGTGATGCTTGGTATGGTGATGGTGATGATTGGTATGGTGAAGGTGATGCTTGCTATGGTGGAGGTGATGCTTGCTATGGTGAAGGTGATGCTTGGTATCGTGGAGGTGATGCTTGCTATGGTGAAGGTGATGCTTGGTATGGTGAAGGTGATGCTTGGTTTGGTGAAGGTGATGCTTGGTATGGTGAAGGTGATGCTTGGTATGGTGAAGGTGATGCTTGCTATGGTGGAGGTGATGCTTGCTATGGTGAAGGTGATGCTTGGTATGGTGAAGGTGTTGCTTGGTATGGTGAAGGTGATGCTTGGTATGGTGAAGGTGATGCTTGGTATGGTGAAGGTGATGCTTGGTATGGTGAAGGTGATGCTTGGTATGGTGAAGGTGATGCTTGGTTTGGTGAAGGTGATGCTTGGTATGGTGAAGGTGATGCTTGGTATGGTGAAGGTGATGCTTGGTATGGTGAAGGTGATGCTTGGTATGGTGAAGGTGATGCTTGGTTTGGTGAAGGTGATGCTTGGTATGGTGAAGGTGATGCTTGGTATGGTGAAGGTGATGCTTGGTATGGTGAAGGTGATGCTTGGTATGGTGAAGGTGATGCTTGGTATGGTGAAGGTGATGCTTGGTATGGTGAAGGTGATGCTTGGTATGGTGAAGGTGATGCTTGGTATGGTGAAGGTGATGCTTGGTATGTTGAAGGTGATGCTTGGTATGGTGAAGGTGATGCTTGGTATGGTGAAGGTGATACTTGGTATGGTGAAGCTGATTCTTGGTATGGTGAAGGTGATACTTGGTATGGTGAAGGTGATACTTGGTACGGTGAAGGTGATGCTTGGTATGGTGAAGGTGATACTTGGTATGGTGAAGCTGATACTTGGTATGGTGAAGCTGATACTTGGTACGGTGAAGGTGATACTTGGTACGGTGAAGGTGATACTTGGTACGGTGAAGGTGATACTTGGTACGGTGAAGGTGATGCTTGGTACGGTGAAGGTGATGCTTGGTACGGTGAAGGTGATGCTTGGTACGGTGAAGGTGATGCTTGGTACGGTGAAGGTGATGCTTGGTACGGTGAAGGTGATGCTTGCTATGGTGAAGGTGATGCTTCCTATGGTGAAGGTGATGCTTGCTATGGTGAAGGTGATGCTTGCTATGGTGAAGGTGATGCTTGGTATGGAAGGTGATGCTTGCTATGGTGAAGGTGATGCTTGCTATGGTGAAGGTGATGCCTGGTATGGTGAAGGTGATGCTTGGTATGGTGAAGGTGATGCTTGGTATGGTGAAGGTGATGCTTGGTATGGTGAAGGTGATGCTTGGTATGGTGAAGGTGATCCTTGCTATGGCGAAGGTGATGCTTGGTATGGTGAAGGTGATGCTTGCTATGGTGAAGGTGATGCTTGCTATGGTGAAGGTGATGCTTGGTATGGTGAAGGTGATGCTTGGTATGGTGAAGGTGATGCTTGGTATGGTGAAGGTGATGCTTGGTATGGTGAAGGTGATGCTTTGTATGGTGAAGGTGATGCTTGGTATGGTGAAGGTGATGCTTGGTATGGTGAAGGTGATGCTTGGTATGGTGAAGGCGATGCTTGGTATGGTGAAGGTGATGCTTGGTATTGTGAAGGTGATGCTTGGTGTGGTGAAGGTGATGCTTGGTATGGTGAAGGTGATGCTTGGTATGGTGAAGGTGATGCTTGGTATGGTGAAGGTGATGCTTGGTACGGTGAAGGTGATGCTTGGTACGGTGAAGGTGATGCTTGGTACGGTGAAGGTGATGCTTGGTACGGTGAAGGTGATGCTTGGTACGGTGAAGGTGATGCTTGGTACGGTGAAGGTGATGCTTGGTACGGTGAAGGTGATACTTGGTACGGCGAAGGTGATGCTTGGTACGGCGAAGGTGATGCTTGGTACGGTGATGGTGATGCTTGCTACGGTGAAGGTGATGCTTGCTACGGTGAAGGTGATGCTTGCTACGGTGAAGGTGATGCTTGCTACGGTGAAGGTGATGCTTGCTATGGTGAAGGTGATGATTGGTATGGTGATGGTGATGATTGGTATGGTGAAGGTGATGCTTGCTATGGTGGAGGTGATGCTTGGTATGGTGGAGGTGATGCTTGCTATGGTGAAGGTGATGCTTGGTATGGTGAAGGTGATGCTTGCTATGGTGGAGGTGATGCTTGCTATGGTGAAGGTGATGCTTGGTATGGTGAAGGTGTTGCTTGGTATGGTGAAGGTGATGCTTGGTATGGTGAAGGTGATGTTTGGTATGGTGAAGGTGATGCTTGGTATGGTGAAGGTGATGCTTGGTATGGTGAAGGTGATGCTTGCTATGGTGAAGGTGATGCTTGGTATGGTGACGGTGATGCTTGGTATGGTGAAGGTGATGCTTGCTATGGTGGAGGTGATGCTTGGTATGGTGAAGGTGATGCTTGGTATGGTGAAGGTGATGCTTGGTATGGTGAACGTGATGCTTGGTATGGTGAAGGTGATGCTTGGTATGGTGAAGGTAATGCTTGGTATGGTGAAGGTGATGCTTGGTATGGTGAAGGTGATGCTTGCTATGGTGGAGGTGATGCTTGGTATGGTGGAGGTGATGCTTGCTATGGTGAAGGTGATGCTTGGTATGGTGAAGGTGATGCTTGGTATGGTGGAGGTGATGCTTGGTATGTTGAAGGTGATGCTTGCTATGGTGGAGGTGATGCTTGCTATGGTGAAGGTGATGCTTGGTATGGTGATGGTGATGATTGGTATGGTGAAGGTGATGCTTGCTATGGTGGAGGTGATGCTTGCTATGGTGAAGGTGATGCTTGGTATGGTGGAGGTGATGCTTGCTATGGTGAAGGTGATGCTTGGTATGGTGAAGGTGTTGCTTGGTATGGTGAAGGTGATGCTTGGTATGGTGAAGGTGATGCTTGGTATGGTGAAGGTGATGCTTGGTATGGTGAAGGTGATGCTTGGTATGGTGAAGGTGATGCTTGGTATGGTGAAGGTGATGCTTGGTATGGTGAAGGTGATGCTTGGTTTGGTGAAGGTGATGCTTGGTATGGTGAAGGTGATGCTTGGTATGGTGAAGGTGATGCTTGGTATGGTGAAGGTGATGCTTGGTATGGTGAAGGTGATGCTTGGTATGGTGAAGGTGATGCTTTGTATGGTGAAGGTGATGCTTGGTATGGTGAAGGTGATGCTTGGTATGGTGAAGGTGATGCTTGGTATGTTGAAGGTGATGCTTGGTATGGTGAAGGTGATGCTTGGTATGGTGAAGGTGATACTTGGTATGGTGAAGCTGATTCTTGGTATGGTGAAGGTGATACTTGGTATGGTGAAGGTGATACTTGGTACGGTGAAGGTGATGCTTGGTATGGTGAAGGTGATACTTGGTATGGTGAAGCTGATACTTGGTATGGTGAAGCTGATACTTGGTACGGTGAAGGTGATACTTGGTACGGTGAAGGTGATACTTGGTACAGTGAAGGTGATACTTGGTACGGTGAAGGTGATGCTTGGTACGGTGAAGGTGATGCTTGGTACAGTGAAGGTGATGCTTGGTACGGTGAAGGTGATGCTTGGTACGGTGAAGGTGATGCTTGGTACGGTGAAGGTGATGCTTGCTATGGTGAAGGTGATGCTTCCTATGGTGAAGGTGATGCTTGCTATGGTGAAGGTGATGCTTGCTATGGTGAAGGTGATGCTTGGTATGGAAGGTGATGCTTGCTATGGTGAAGGTGATGCCTGCTATGGTGAAGGTGATGCTTGGTATGGTGAAGGTGATGCTTGGTATGGTGAAGGTGATGCTTGGTATGGTGAAGGTGATGCTTGGTATGGTGAAGGTGATCCTTGCTATGGCGAAGGTGATGCTTGGTATGGTGAAGGTGATGCTTGCTATGGTAAAGGTGATGCTTGCTATGGTGAAGGTGATGCTTGGTATGATGAAGGTGATGCTTGGTATGGTGAAGGTGATGCTTGGTATGGTGAAGGTGATGCTTGGTATGGTGAAGGTGATGCTTTGTATGGTGAAGGTGATGCTTGGTATGGTGAAGGTGATGCTTGGTATGGTGAAGGTGATGCTTGGTATGGTGAAGGCGATGCTTGGTATGGTGAAGGTGATGCTTGGTATTGTGAAGGTGATGCTTGGTATGGTGAAGGTGATGCTTGGTATGGTGAAGGTGATGCTTGGTATGGTGAAGGTGATGCTTGGTATGGTGAAGGTGATGCTTGGTACGGTGAAGGTGATGCTTGGTACGGTGAAGGTGATGCTTGGTACGGTGAAGGTGATGTTTGGTACGGTGAAGGTGATGCTTGGTACGGTGAAGGTGATGCTTGGTACGGTGAAGGTGATACTTGGTACGGCGAAGGTGATACTTGGTACGGCGAAGGTGATGCTTGGTACGGTGAAGGTGATGCTTGGTACGGCGAAGGTGATACTTGGTACGGCGAAGGTGATGCTTGGTACGGTGAAGGTGATGCTTGGTACGGTGATGGTGATGCTTGCTACGGTGAAGGTGATGCTTGCTACGGTGAAGGTGATGCTTGGTACGGTGATGGTGATGCTTGCTACGGTGAAGGTGATGCTTGCTACGGTGAAGGTGATGCTTGGTATGGTGATGGTGATGATTGGTATGGTGAAGGTGATGCTTGCTATGGTGGAGGTGATGCTTGCTATGGTGAAGGTGATGCTTGGTATGGTGGAGGTGATGCTTGCTATGGTGAAGGTGATGCTTGGTATGGTGAAGGTGATGCTTGCTATGGTGGAGGTGATGCTTGCTATGGTGAAGGTGATGCTTGGTATGGTGAAGGTGTTGCTTGGTATGGTGAAGGTGATGCTTGGTATGGTGAAGGTGATGTTTGGTATGGTGAAGGTGATGCTTGGTATGGTGAAGGTGATGCTTGGTATGGTGAAGGTGATGCTTGCTATGGTGAAGGTGATGCTTGGTATGGTGACGGTGATGCTTGGTATGGTGAAGGTGATGCTTGCTATGGTGGAGGTGATGCTTGGTATGTCTAAGGTGATGCTTGCTATGGTGGAGGTGATGCTTGCTATGGTGAAGGTGATGCTTGGTATGGTGATGGTGATGATTGGTATGGTGAAGGTGATGCTTGCTATGGTGGAGGTGATGCTTGCTATGGTGAAGGTGATGCTTGGTATGGTGGAGGTGATGCTTGCTATGGTGAAGGTGATGCTTGGTATGGTGAAGGTGATGCTTGGTTTGGTGAAGGTGATGCTTGGTATGGTGAAGGTGATGCTTGGTATGGTGAAGGTGATGCTTGGTACGGTGAAGGTGATGCTTGGTATGGTGAAGGTGATGCTTGGTACGGTGAAGGTGATGTTTGGTACGGTGAAGGTGATGCTTGGTACGGTGAAGGTGATGCTTGGTACGGTGAAGGTGATACTTGGTACGGCGAAGGTGATACTTGGTACGGCGAAGGTGATGCTTGGTACGGTGAAGGTGATGCTTGGTACGGCGAAGGTGATACTTGGTACGGCGAAGGTGATGCTTGGTACGGTGAAGGTGATGCTTGGTACGGTGATGGTGATGCTTGCTACGGTGAAGGTGATGCTTGCTACGGTGAAGGTGATGCTTGGTACGGTGATGGTGATGCTTGCTACGGTGAAGGTGATGCTTGCTACGGTGAAGGTGATGCTTGGTATGGTGATGGTGATGATTGGTATGGTGAAGGTGATGCTTGCTATGGTGGAGGTGATGCTTGCTATGGTGAAGGTGATGCTTGGTATGGTGGAGGTGATGCTTGCTATGGTGAAGGTGATGCTTGGTATGGTGAAGGTGATGCTTGCTATGGTGGAGGTGATGCTTGCTATGGTGAAGGTGATGCTTGGTATGGTGAAGGTGTTGCTTGGTATGGTGAAGGTGATGCTTGGTATGGTGAAGGTGATGTTTGGTATGGTGAAGGTGATGCTTGGTATGGTGAAGGTGATGCTTGGTATGGTGAAGGTGATGCTTGCTATGGTGAAGGTGATGCTTGGTATGGTGACGGTGATGCTTGGTATGGTGAAGGTGATGCTTGCTATGGTGGAGGTGATGCTTGGTATGTCTAAGGTGATGCTTGCTATGGTGGAGGTGATGCTTGCTATGGTGAAGGTGATGCTTGGTATGGTGATGGTGATGATTGGTATGGTGAAGGTGATGCTTGCTATGGTGGAGGTGATGCTTGCTATGGTGAAGGTGATGCTTGGTATGGTGGAGGTGATGCTTGCTATGGTGAAGGTGATGCTTGGTATGGTGAAGGTGATGCTTGGTTTGGTGAAGGTGATGCTTGGTATGGTGAAGGTGATGCTTGGTATGGTGAAGGTGATGCTTGCTATGGTGGAGGTGATGCTTGCTATGGTGAAGGTGATGCTTGGTATGGTGAAGGTGTTGCTTGGTATGGTGAAGGTGATGCTTGGTATGGTGAAGGTGATGCTTGGTATGGTGAAGGTGATGCTTGGTATGGTGAAGGTGATGCTTGGTATGGTGAAGGTGATGCTTGGTTTGGTGAAGGTGATGCTTGGTATGGTGAAGGTGATGCTTGGTATGGTGAAGGTGATGCTTGGTATGGTGAAGGTGATGCTTGGTATGGTGAAGGTGATGCTTGGTTTGGTGAAGGTGATGCTTGGTATGGTGAAGGTGATGCTTGGTATGGTGAAGGTGATGCTTGGTATGGTGAAGGTGATGCTTGGTATGGTGAAGGTGATGCTTGGTATGGTGAAGGTGATGCTTGGTATGGTGAAGGTGATGCTTGGTATGGTGAAGGTGATGCTTGGTATGGTGAAGGTGATGCTTGGTATGTTGAAGGTGATGCTTGGTATGGTGAAGGTGATGCTTGGTATGGTGAAGGTGATACTTGGTATGGTGAAGCTGATTCTTGGTATGGTGAAGGTGATACTTGGTATGGTGAAGGTGATACTTGGTACGGTGAAGGTGATGCTTGGTATGGTGAAGGTGATACTTGGTATGGTGAAGCTGATACTTGGTATGGTGAAGCTGATACTTGGTACGGTGAAGGTGATACTTGGTACGGTGAAGGTGATACTTGGTACGGTGAAGGTGATACTTGGTACGGTGAAGGTGATGCTTGGTACGGTGAAGGTGATGCTTGGTACGGTGAAGGTGATGCTTGGTACGGTGAAGGTGATGCTTGGTACGGTGAAGGTGATGCTTGGTACGGTGAAGGTGATGCTTGCTATGGTGAAGGTGATGCTTCCTATGGTGAAGGTGATGCTTGCTATGGTGAAGGTGATGCTTGCTATGGTGAAGGTGATGCTTGGTATGGAAGGTGATGCTTGCTATGGTGAAGGTGATGCTTGCTATGGTGAAGGTGATGCCTGCTATGGTGAAGGTGATGCTTGGTATGGTGAAGGTGATGCTTGGTATGGTGAAGGTGATGCTTGGTATGGTGAAGGTGATCCTTGCTATGGCGAAGGTGATGCTTGGTATGGTGAAGGTGATGCTTGCTATGGTGAAGGTGATGCTTGCTATGGTGAAGGTGATGCTTGGTATGGTGAAGGTGATGCTTGGTATGGTGAAGGTGATGCTTGGTATGGTGAAGGTGATGCTTGGTATGGTGAAGGTGATGCTTTGTATGGTGAAGGTGATGCTTGGTATGGTGAAGGTGATGCTTGGTATGGTGAAGGTGATGCTTGGTATGGTGAAGGCGATGCTTGGTATGGTGAAGGTGATGCTTGGTATTGTGAAGGTGATGCTTGGTGTGGTGAAGGTGATGCTTGGTATGGTGAAGGTGATGCTTGGTATGGTGAAGGTGATGCTTGGTATGGTGAAGGTGATGCTTGGTACGGTGAAGGTGATGCTTGGTACGGTGAAGGTGATGCTTGGTACGGTGAAGGTGATGCTTGGTACGGTGAAGGTGATGCTTGGTACGGTGAAGGTGATGCTTGGTACGGTGAAGGTGATGCTTGGTACGGTGAAGGTGATACTTGGTACGGCGAAGGTGATGCTTGGTACGGCGAAGGTGATGCTTGGTACGGTGATGGTGATGCTTGCTACGGTGAAGGTGATGCTTGCTACGGTGAAGGTGATGCTTGCTACGGTGAAGGTGATGCTTGCTACGGTGAAGGTGATGCTTGCTATGGTGAAGGTGATGATTGGTATGGTGATGGTGATGATTGGTATGGTGAAGGTGATGCTTGCTATGGTGGAGGTGATGCTTGGTATGGTGGAGGTGATGCTTGCTATGGTGAAGGTGATGCTTGGTATGGTGAAGGTGATGCTTGCTATGGTGGAGGTGATGCTTGCTATGGTGAAGGTGATGCTTGGTATGGTGAAGGTGTTGCTTGGTATGGTGAAGGTGATGCTTGGTATGGTGAAGGTGATGTTTGGTATGGTGAAGGTGATGCTTGGTATGGTGAAGGTGATGCTTGGTATGGTGAAGGTGATGCTTGCTATGGTGAAGGTGATGCTTGGTATGGTGACGGTGATGCTTGGTATGGTGAAGGTGATGCTTGCTATGGTGGAGGTGATGCTTGGTATGGTGAAGGTGATGCTTGGTATGGTGAAGGTGATGCTTGGTATGGTGAACGTGATGCTTGGTATGGTGAAGGTGATGCTTGGTATGGTGAAGGTAATGCTTGGTATGGTGAAGGTGATGCTTGGTATGGTGAAGGTGATGCTTGCTATGGTGGAGGTGATGCTTGGTATGGTGGAGGTGATGCTTGCTATGGTGAAGGTGATGCTTGGTATGGTGAAGGTGATGCTTGGTATGGTGGAGGTGATGCTTGGTATGTTGAAGGTGATGCTTGCTATGGTGGAGGTGATGCTTGCTATGGTGAAGGTGATGCTTGGTATGGTGATGGTGATGATTGGTATGGTGAAGGTGATGCTTGCTATGGTGGAGGTGATGCTTGCTATGGTGAAGGTGATGCTTGGTATGGTGGAGGTGATGCTTGCTATGGTGAAGGTGATGCTTGGTATGGTGAAGGTGTTGCTTGGTATGGTGAAGGTGATGCTTGGTATGGTGAAGGTGATGCTTGGTATGGTGAAGGTGATGCTTGGTATGGTGAAGGTGATGCTTGGTATGGTGAAGGTGATGCTTGGTATGGTGAAGGTGATGCTTGGTATGGTGAAGGTGATGCTTGGTTTGGTGAAGGTGATGCTTGGTATGGTGAAGGTGATGCTTGGTATGGTGAAGGTGATGCTTGGTATGGTGAAGGTGATGCTTGGTATGGTGAAGGTGATGCTTGGTATGGTGAAGGTGATGCTTTGTATGGTGAAGGTGATGCTTGGTATGGTGAAGGTGATGCTTGGTATGGTGAAGGTGATGCTTGGTATGTTGAAGGTGATGCTTGGTATGGTGAAGGTGATGCTTGGTATGGTGAAGGTGATACTTGGTATGGTGAAGCTGATTCTTGGTATGGTGAAGGTGATACTTGGTATGGTGAAGGTGATACTTGGTACGGTGAAGGTGATGCTTGGTATGGTGAAGGTGATACTTGGTATGGTGAAGCTGATACTTGGTATGGTGAAGCTGATACTTGGTACGGTGAAGGTGATACTTGGTACGGTGAAGGTGATACTTGGTACAGTGAAGGTGATACTTGGTACGGTGAAGGTGATGCTTGGTACGGTGAAGGTGATGCTTGGTACAGTGAAGGTGATGCTTGGTACGGTGAAGGTGATGCTTGGTACGGTGAAGGTGATGCTTGGTACGGTGAAGGTGATGCTTGCTATGGTGAAGGTGATGCTTCCTATGGTGAAGGTGATGCTTGCTATGGTGAAGGTGATGCTTGCTATGGTGAAGGTGATGCTTGGTATGGAAGGTGATGCTTGCTATGGTGAAGGTGATGCCTGCTATGGTGAAGGTGATGCTTGGTATGGTGAAGGTGATGCTTGGTATGGTGAAGGTGATGCTTGGTATGGTGAAGGTGATGCTTGGTATGGTGAAGGTGATCCTTGCTATGGCGAAGGTGATGCTTGGTATGGTGAAGGTGATGCTTGCTATGGTAAAGGTGATGCTTGCTATGGTGAAGGTGATGCTTGGTATGATGAAGGTGATGCTTGGTATGGTGAAGGTGATGCTTGGTATGGTGAAGGTGATGCTTGGTATGGTGAAGGTGATGCTTTGTATGGTGAAGGTGATGCTTGGTATGGTGAAGGTGATGCTTGGTATGGTGAAGGTGATGCTTGGTATGGTGAAGGCGATGCTTGGTATGGTGAAGGTGATGCTTGGTATTGTGAAGGTGATGCTTGGTATGGTGAAGGTGATGCTTGGTATGGTGAAGGTGATGCTTGGTATGGTGAAGGTGATGCTTGGTATGGTGAAGGTGATGCTTGGTACGGTGAAGGTGATGCTTGGTACGGTGAAGGTGATGCTTGGTACGGTGAAGGTGATGTTTGGTACGGTGAAGGTGATGCTTGGTACGGTGAAGGTGATGCTTGGTACGGTGAAGGTGATACTTGGTACGGCGAAGGTGATACTTGGTACGGCGAAGGTGATGCTTGGTACGGTGAAGGTGATGCTTGGTACGGCGAAGGTGATACTTGGTACGGCGAAGGTGATGCTTGGTACGGTGAAGGTGATGCTTGGTACGGTGATGGTGATGCTTGCTACGGTGAAGGTGATGCTTGCTACGGTGAAGGTGATGCTTGGTACGGTGATGGTGATGCTTGCTACGGTGAAGGTGATGCTTGCTACGGTGAAGGTGATGCTTTGTATGGTGAAGGTGATGCTTGGTATGGTGAAGGTGATGCTTGGTATGGTGAAGGTGATGCTTGGTATGGTGAAGGCGATGCTTGGTATGGTGAAGGTGATGCTTGGTATTGTGAAGGTGATGCTTGGTATGGTGAAGGTGATGCTTGGTATGGTGAAGGTGATGCTTGGTATGGTGAAGGTGATGCTTGGTATGGTGAAGGTGATGCTTGGTACGGTGAAGGTGATGCTTGGTACGGTGAAGGTGATGCTTGGTACGGTGAAGGTGATGTTTGGTACGGTGAAGGTGATGCTTGGTACGGTGAAGGTGATGCTTGGTACGGTGAAGGTGATACTTGGTACGGCGAAGGTGATACTTGGTACGGCGAAGGTGATGCTTGGTACGGTGAAGGTGATGCTTGGTACGGCGAAGGTGATACTTGGTACGGCGAAGGTGATGCTTGGTACGGTGAAGGTGATGCTTGGTACGGTGATGGTGATGCTTGCTACGGTGAAGGTGATGCTTGCTACGGTGAAGGTGATGCTTGGTACGGTGATGGTGATGCTTGCTACGGTGAAGGTGATGCTTGCTACGGTGAAGGTGATGCTTGGTATGGTGATGGTGATGATTGGTATGGTGAAGGTGATGCTTGCTATGGTGGAGGTGATGCTTGCTATGGTGAAGGTGATGCTTGGTATGGTGGAGGTGATGCTTGCTATGGTGAAGGTGATGCTTGGTATGGTGAAGGTGATGCTTGCTATGGTGGAGGTGATGCTTGCTATGGTGAAGGTGATGCTTGGTATGGTGAAGGTGTTGCTTGGTATGGTGAAGGTGATGCTTGGTATGGTGAAGGTGATGCTTGCTATGGTGACGGTGATGCTTGGTATGGTGACGGTGATGCTTGGTATGGTGAAGGTGATGCTTGCTATGGTGGAGGTGATGCTTGGTATGTCTAAGGTGATGCTTGCTATGGTGGAGGTGATGCTTGCTATGGTGAAGGTGATGCTTGGTATGGTGATGGTGATGATTGGTATGGTGAAGGTGATGCTTGCTATGGTGGAGGTGATGCTTGCTATGGTGAAGGTGATGCTTGGTATGGTGGAGGTGATGCTTGCTATGGTGAAGGTGATGCTTGGTATGGTGAAGGTGATGCTTGGTTTGGTGAAGGTGATGCTTGGTATGGTGAAGGTGATGCTTGGTATGGTGAAGGTGATGCTTGCTATGGTGGAGGTGATGCTTGCTATGGTGAAGGTGATGCTTGGTATGGTGAAGGTGTTGCTTGGTATGGTGAAGGTGATGCTTGGTATGGTGAAGGTGATGCTTGGTATGGTGAAGGTGATGCTTGGTATGGTGAAGGTGATGCTTGGTATGGTGAAGGTGATGCTTGGTATGGTGAAGGTGATGCTTGGTTTGGTGAAGGTGATGCTTGGTATGGTGAAGGTGATGCTTGGTATGGTGAAGGTGATGCTTGGTATGGTGAAGGTGATGCTTGGTATGGTGAAGGTGATGCTTGGTATGGTGAAGGTGATGCTTGGTATGGTGAAGGTGATGCTTGGTATGGTGAAGGTGATGCTTGGTATGGTGAAGGTGATGCTTGGTATGTTGAAGGTGATGCTTGGTATGGTGAAGGTGATGCTTGGTATGGTGAAGGTGATACTTGGTATGGTGAAGCTGATTCTTGGTATGGTGAAGGTGATACTTGGTATGGTGAAGGTGATACTTGGTACGGTGAAGGTGATGCTTGGTATGGTGAAGGTGATACTTGGTATGGTGAAGCTGATACTTGGTATGGTGAAGCTGATACTTGGTACGGTGAAGGTGATACTTGGTACGGTGAAGGTGATACTTGGTACGGTGAAGGTGATACTTGGTACGGTGAAGGTGATGCTTGGTACGGTGAAGGTGATGCTTGGTACGGTGAAGGTGATGCTTGGTACGGTGAAGGTGATGCTTGGTACGGTGAAGGTGATGCTTGGTACGGTGAAGGTGATGCTTGCTATGGTGAAGGTGATGCTTCCTATGGTGAAGGTGATGCTTGCTATGGTGAAGGTGATGCTTGCTATGGTGAAGGTGATGCTTGGTATGGAAGGTGATGCTTGCTATGGTGAAGGTGATGCTTGCTATGGTGAAGGTGATGCCTGCTATGGTGAAGGTGATGCTTGGTATGGTGAAGGTGATGCTTGGTATGGTGAAGGTGATGCTTGGTATGGTGAAGGTGATGCTTGGTATGGTGAAGGTGATCCTTGCTATGGCGAAGGTGATGCTTGGTATGGTGAAGGTGATGCTTGCTATGGTGAAGGTGATGCTTGCTATGGTGAAGGTGATGCTTGGTATGGTGAAGGTGATGCTTGGTATGGTGAAGGTGATGCTTGGTATGGTGAAGGTGATGCTTGGTATGGTGAAGGTGATGCTTTGTATGGTGAAGGTGATGCTTGGTATGGTGAAGGTGATGCTTGGTATGGTGAAGGTGATGCTTGGTATGGTGAAGGCGATGCTTGGTATGGTGAAGGTGATGCTTGGTATTGTGAAGGTGATGCTTGGTGTGGTGAAGGTGATGCTTGGTATGGTGAAGGTGATGCTTGGTATGGTGAAGGTGATGCTTGGTATGGTGAAGGTGATGCTTGGTACGGTGAAGGTGATGCTTGGTACGGTGAAGGTGATGCTTGGTACGGTGAAGGTGATGCTTGGTACGGTGAAGGTGATGCTTGGTACGGTGAAGGTGATGCTTGGTACGGTGAAGGTGATGCTTGGTACGGTGAAGGTGATACTTGGTACGGCGAAGGTGATGCTTGGTACGGCGAAGGTGATGCTTGGTACGGTGATGGTGATGCTTGCTACGGTGAAGGTGATGCTTGCTACGGTGAAGGTGATGCTTGCTACGGTGAAGGTGATGCTTGCTACGGTGAAGGTGATGCTTGCTACGGTGAAGGTGATGATTGGTATGGTGATGGTGATGATTGGTATGGTGAAGGTGATGCTTGCTATGGTGGAGGTGATGCTTGGTATGGTGGAGGTGATGCTTGCTATGGTGAAGGTGATGCTTGGTATGGTGAAGGTGATGCTTGCTATGGTGGAGGTGATGCTTGCTATGGTGAAGGTGATGCTTGGTATGGTGAAGGTGTTGCTTGGTATGGTGAAGGTGATGCTTGGTATGGTGAAGGTGATGTTTGGTATGGTGAAGGTGATGCTTGGTATGGTGAAGGTGATGCTTGGTATGGTGAAGGTGATGCTTGCTATGGTGAAGGTGATGCTTGGTATGGTGACGGTGATGCTTGGTATGGTGAAGGTGATGCTTGCTATGGTGGAGGTGATGCTTGGTATGTTGAAGGTGATGCTTGCTATGGTGGAGGTGATGCTTGCTATGGTGAAGGTGATGCTTGGTATGGTGATGGTGATGATTGGTATGGTGAAGGTGATGCTTGCTATGGTGGAGGTGATGCTTGCTATGGTGAAGGTGATGCTTGGTATGGTGGAGGTGATGCTTGCTATGGTGAAGGTGATGCTTGGTATGGTGAAGGTGATGCTTGCTATGGTGGAGGTGATGCTTGCTATGGTGAAGGTGATGCTTGGTATGGTGAAGGTGTTGCTTGGTATGGTGAAGGTGATGCTTGGTATGGTGACGGTGATGATTGGTATGGTGAAGGTGATGCTTGGTATGGTGAAGGTGATGCTTGCTATGGTGAAGGTGATGCTTGGTATGGTGACGGTGATGCTTGGTATGGTGAAGGTGATGCTTGCTATGGTGGAGGTGATGCTTGGTATGTTGAAGGTGATGCTTGCTATGGTGGAGGTGATGCTTGCTATGGTGGAGGTGATGCTTGCTATGGTGAAGGTGATGCTTGGTATGGTGGAGGTGATGCTTGCTATGGTGGAGGTGATGCTTGCTATGGTGAAGGTGATGCTTGGTATGGAGGAGGTGATGCTTGCTATGGTGAAGGTGATGCTTGGTATGGCGAAGGTGATGCTTGCTATTGTGGAGGTGATGCTTGCTATGGTGAAGGTGATGCTTGGTATGGTGAAGGTGTTGCTTGGTATGGTGAAGGTGATGCTTGGTATGGTGAAGGTGATGTTTGGTATGGTGAAGGTGATGCTTGGTATGGTGAAGGTGATGCTTGGTATGGTGAAGGTGATGCTTGCTATGGTGAAGGTGATGCTTGGTATGGTGACGGTGATGCTTGGTATGGTGAAGGTGATGCTTGCTATGGTGGAGGTGATGCTTGGTATGTTGAAGGTGATGCTTGCTATGGTGGAGGTGATGCTTGCTATGGTGAAGGTGATGCTTGGTATGGTGATGGTGATGATTGGTATGGTGAAGGTGATGCTTGCTATGGTGGAGGTGATGCTTGCTATGGTGAAGGTGATGCTTGGTATGGTGGAGGTGATGCTTGCTATGGTGAAGGTGATGCTTGCTATGGTGAAGGTGATGCTTGGTATGGTGAAGGTGTTGCTTGGTATGGTGAAGGTGATGCTTGGTATGGTGAAGGTGATGCTTGGTATGGTGAAGGTGATGCTTGGTACGGTGAAGGTGATGCTTGGTATGGTGAAGGTGATGCTTGGTATGGTGAAGGTGATGCTTGGTTTGGTGAAGGTGATGCTTGGTATGGTGAAGGTGATGCTTGGTATGGTGAAGGTGATGCTTGGTATGGTGAAGGTGATGCTTGGTATGGTGAAGGTGATGCTTGGTATGGTGAAGGTGATGTTTGGTATGGTGAAGGTGATGCTTGGTATGGTGAAGGTGATGCTTGGTATGTTGAAGGTGATGCTTGGTATGGTGAAGGTGATGCTTGGTATGGTGAAGGTGATACTTGGTATGGTGAAGCTGATACTTGGTATGGTGAAGGTGATACTTGGTATGGTGAAGGTGATACTTGGTACGGTGAAGGTGATGCTTGGTATGGTGAAGGTGATACTTGGTATGGTGAAGCTGATACTTGGTATGGTGAAGCTGATACTTGGTACGGTGAAGGTGATACTTGGTACGGTGAAGGTGATGCTTGGTACGGTGAAGGTGATGCTTGGTACGGTGAAGGTGATGCTTGGTACGGTGAAGGTGATGCTTGGTACGGTGAAGGTGATGCTTGGTACGGTGAAGGTGATGCTTGCTATGGTGAAGGTGATGCTTCCTATGGTGAAGGTGATGCTTGCTATGGTGAAGGTGATGCTTGCTATGGTGAAGGTGATGCTTGGTATGGAAGGTGATGCTTGCTATGGTGAAGGTGATGCTTGCTATGGTGAAGGTGATGCCTGCTATGGTGAAGGTGATGCTTGGTATGGTGAAGGTGATGCTTGGTATGGTGAAGGTGATGCTTGGTATGGTGAAGGTGATGCTTGGTATGGTGAAGGTGATCCTTGCTATGGCGAAGGTGATGCTTGGTATGGTGAAGGTGATGCTTGCTATGGTGAAGGTGATGCTTGGTATGGTGAAGGTGATGCTTGGTATGGTGAAGGTGATGCTTGGTATGGTGAAGGTGATGCTTTGTATGGTGAAGGTGATGCTTGGTATGGTGAAGGTGATGCTTGGTATGGTGAAGGTGATGCTTGGTATGGTGAAGGTGATGCTTGGTATTGTGAAGGTGATGCTTGGTATGGTGAAGGTGATGCTTGGTATGGTGAAGGTGATGCTTGGTATGGTGAAGGTGATGCTTGGTATGGTGAAGGTGATGCTTGGTACGGTGAAGGTGATGCTTGGTACGGTGAAGGTGATGCTTGGTACGGTGAAGGTGATGCTTGGTACGGTGAAGGTGATGCTTGGTACGGTGAAGGTGATGCTTGGTACGGTGAAGGTGATACTTGGTACGGCGAAGGTGATACTTGGTACGGCGAAGGTGATGCTTGGTACGGCGAAGGTGATGCTTGGTACGGTGATGGTGATGCTTGCTACGGTGAAGGTGATGCTTGCTACGGTGAAGGTGATGCTTGCTACGGTGAAGGTGATGCTTGCTACGGTGAAGGTGATGCTTGCTACGGTGAAGGTGATGCTTGGTATGGTGAAGGTGATACTTGGTATGGTGAAGCTGATACTTGGTATGGTGAAGCTGATACTTGGTACGGTGAAGGTGATACTTGGTACGGTGAAGGTGATACTTGGTACGGTGAAGGTGATGCTTGGTATTGTGAAGGTGATGCTTGGTATGGTGAAGGTGATGCTTGGTATGGTGAAGGTGATGCTTGGTATGGTGAAGGTGATGCTTGGTTTGGTGAAGGTGATGCTTGGTATGGTGAAGGTGATGCTTGGTATGGTGAAGGTGATGCTTGGTATGGTGAAGGTGATGCTTGGTATGGTGAAGGTGATGCTTGGTATGGTGAAGGTGATGCTTGGTATGGTGAAGGTGATGCTTGGTATGGTGAAGGTGATGCTTGGTATGGTGAAGGTGATGCTTGGTATGTTGAAGGTGATGCTTGGTATGGTGAAGGTGATGCTTGGTATGGTGAAGGTGATACTTGGTATGGTGAAGCTGATTCTTGGTATGGTGAAGGTGCTACTTGGTATGGTGAAGGTGATACTTGGTACGGTGAAGGTGATGCTTGGTATGGTGAAGGTGATACTTGGTATGGTGAAGCTGATACTTGGTATGGTGAAGCTGATACTTGGTACGGTGAAGGTGATACTTGGTACGGTGAAGGTGATACTTGGTACGGTGAAGGTGATACTTGGTACGGTGAAGGTGATGCTTGGTACGGTGAAGGTGATGCTTGGTACGGTGAAGGTGATGCTTGGTACGGTGAAGGTGATGCTTGGTACGGTGAAGGTGATGCTTGGTACGGTGAAGGTGATGCTTGCTATGGTGAAGGTGATGCTTCCTATGGTGAAGGTGATGCTTGCTATGGTGAAGGTGATGCTTGCTATGGTGAAGGTGATGCTTGGTATGGAAGGTGATGCTTGCTATGGTGAAGGTGATGCTTGCTATGGTGAAGGTGATGCCTGCTATGGTGAAGGTGATGCTTGGTATGGTGAAGGTGATGCTTGGTATGGTGAAGGTGATGCTTGGTATGGTGAAGGTGATGCTTGGTATGGTGAAGGTGATCCTTGCTATGGCGAAGGTGATGCTTGGTATGGTGAAGGTGATGCTTGCTATGGTGAAGGTGATGCTTGCTATGGTGAAGGTGATGCTTGGTATGGTGAAGGTGATGCTTGGTATGGTGAAGGTGATGCTTGGTATGGTGAAGGTGATGCTTGGTATGGTGAAGGTGATGCTTTGTATGGTGAAGGTGATGCTTGGTATGGTGAAGGTGATGCTTGGTATGGTGAAGGTGATGCTTGGTATGGTGAAGGCGATGCTTGGTATGGTGAAGGTGATGCTTGGTATTGTGAAGGTGATGCTTGGTGTGGTGAAGGTGATGCTTGGTATGGTGAAGGTGATGCTTGGTATGGTGAAGGTGATGCTTGGTATGGTGAAGGTGATGCTTGGTACGGTGAAGGTGATGCTTGGTACGGTGAAGGTGATGCTTGGTACGGTGAAGGTGATGCTTGGTACGGTGAAGGTGATGCTTGGTACGGTGAAGGTGATGCTTGGTACGGTGAAGGTGATGCTTGGTACGGTGAAGGTGATACTTGGTACGGCGAAGGTGATGCTTGCTATGGTGAAGGTGATGCTTGCTATGGTGAAGGTGATGCCTGCTATGGTGAAGGTGATGCTTGGTATGGTGAAGGTGATGCTTGGTATGGTGAAGGTGATGCTTGGTATGGTGAAGGTGATGCTTGCTATGGTGAAGGTGATGCTTGGTATGGTGACGGTGATGCTTGGTATGGTGAAGGTGATGCTTGCTATGGTGGAGGTGATGCTTGGTATGTTGAAGGTGATGCTTGCTATGGTGGAGGTGATGCTTGCTATGGTGAAGGTGATGCTTGGTATGGTGATGGTGATGATTGGTATGGTGAAGGTGATGCTTGCTATGGTGGAGGTGATGCTTGCTATGGTGAAGGTGATGCTTGGTATGGTGGAGGTGATGCTTGCTATGGTGAAGGTGATGCTTGCTATGGTGAAGGTGATGCTTGGTATGGTGAAGGTGTTGCTTGGTATGGTGAAGGTGATGCTTGGTATGGTGAAGGTGATGCTTGGTATGGTGAAGGTGATGCTTTGTACGGTGAAGGTGATGCTTGGTATGGTGAAGGTGATGCTTGGTATGGTGAAGGTGATGCTTGGTTTGGTGAAGGTGATGCTTGGTATGGTGAAGGTGATGCTTGGTATGGTGAAGGTGATGCTTGGTATGGTGAAGGTGATGCTTGGTATGGTGAAGGTGATGCTTGGTATGGTGAAGGTGATGCTTGGTATGGTGAAGGTGATGCTTGGTATGGTGAAGGTGATGCTTGGTATGTTGAAGGTGATGCTTGGTATGGTGAAGGTGATGCTTGGTATGGTGAAGGTGATACTTGGTATGGTGAAGCTGATACTTGGTATGGTGAAGGTGATACTTGGTATGGTGAAGGTGATACTTGGTACGGTGAAGGTGATGCTTGGTATGGTGAAGGTGATACTTGGTATGGTGAAGCTGATACTTGGTATTGTGAAGCTGATACTTGGTACGGTGAAGGTGATACTTGGTACGGTGAAGGTGATGCTTGGTACGGTGAAGGTGATGCTTGGTACGGTGAAGGTGATGCTTGGTACGGTGAAGGTGATGCTTGGTACGGTGAAGGTGATGCTTGGTACGGTGAAGGTGATGCTTGCTATGGTGAAGGTGATGCTTCCTATGGTGAAGGTGATGCTTGCTATGGTGAAGGTGATGCTTGCTATGGTGAAGGTGATGCTTGGTATGGAAGGTGATGCTTGCTATGGTGAAGGTGATGCTTGCTATGGTGAAGGTGATGCCTGCTATGGTGAAGGTGATGCTTGGTATGGTGAAGGTGATGCTTGGTATGGTGAAGGTGATGCTTGGTATGGTGAAGGTGATGCTTGGTATGGTGAAGGTGATCCTTGCTATGGCGAAGGTGATGCTTGGTATGGTGAAGGTGATGCTTGCTATGGTGAAGGTGATGCTTGGTATGGTGAAGGTGATGCTTGGTATGGTGAAGGTGATGCTTGGTATGGTGAAGGTGATGCTTTGTATGGTGAAGGTGATGCTTGGTATGGTGAAGGTGATGCTTGGTATGGTGAAGGTGATGCTTGGTATGGTGAAGGTGATGCTTGGTATTGTGAAGGTGATGCTTGGTATGGTGAAGGTGATGCTTGGTATGGTGAAGGTGATGCTTGGTATGGTGAAGGTGATGCTTGGTATGGTGAAGGTGATGCTTGGTACGGTGAAGGTGATGCTTGGTACGGTGAAGGTGATGCTTGGTACGGTGAAGGTGATGCTTGGTACGGTGAAGGTGATGCTTGGTACGGTGAAGGTGATGCTTGGTACGGTGAAGGTGATACTTGGTACGGCGAAGGTGATACTTGGTACGGCGAAGGTGATGCTTGGTACGGCGAAGGTGATGCTTGGTACGGTGATGGTGATGCTTGCTACGGTGAAGGTGATGCTTGCTACGGTGAAGGTGATGCTTGCTACGGTGAAGGTGATGCTTGCTACGGTGAAGGTGATGCTTGCTACGGTGAAGGTGATGCTTGCTACGGTGAAGGTGATGCTTGCTACGGTGAAGGTGATGCTTGCTACGGTGAAGGCGATGCTTGCTACGGTGAAGGCGATGCTTGCTATGGTGAAGGCGATGCTTGCTATGGTGAAGGCGATGCTTGCTATGGTGAAGGCGATGCTTGGTATGGTGAAGGCGATGCTTGGTATGGTGAAGGCGATGCTTGCTATGGTGGAGGTGATGCTTGCTATGGTGGAGGTGATGCTTGCTATGGTGGAGGTGATGCTTGCTATGGTCGAGGTGTCTTGCTATGGTGAAGGTGATGCTTGCTATGGTGAAGGTGATGCTTGCTATGGTGAAGGTGATGCTTGCTATGGTGAAGGTGATGCTTGCTATGGTGGAGGTGATGCTTGCTATGGTGAAGGTGATGCTTGCTATGGTGAAGGTGATGCTTGCTATGGTGAAGGTGATGCTTGGTATGGTGAAGGTGATGCTTGGTATGGTGAAGGTGATGCTTGCTATGGTGAAGGTGATGCTTGGTATGGTGAAGGTGATGCTTGGTATGGTGAAGGTGATGCTTGGTACGGTGAAGGTGATGCTTGGTATGGTGAAGGTGATGCTTGGTATGGTGAAGGTGATGCTTGGTATGGTGAAGGTGATGCTTGGTATGGTGAAGGTGATGCTTGGTATGGTGAAGGTGATGCTTGGTATGGTGAAGGTGATGCTTGGCATGGTGAAGGTGATGCTTGGCATGGTGAAGGTGATGCTTGGCATGGTGAAGGTGGTGCTTGGCATGGTGAAGGTGGTGCTTGGTATGGTGAAGGTGATGCTTGGTATGGTGAAGGTGATGCTTGGTATGGTGAAGGTGATGCTTGGTATGGTGAAGGTGATGCTTGGTATGGTGAAGGTGATGCTTGGTATGGTGAAGGCGATGCTTGGTATGGTGAAGGCGATGCTTGCTATGGTGGAGGTGATGCTTGGTATGGTGGAGGTGATGCTTGCTATGGTGAAGGTGATGCTTGGTATGGTGAAGGTGATGCTTGGTATGGTGGAGGTGATGCTTGGTATGTTGAAGGTGATGCTTGCTATGGTGGAGGTGATGCTTGCTATGGTGAAGGTGATGCTTGGTATGGTGATGGTGATGATTGGTATGGTGAAGGTGATGCTTGCTATGGTGGAG
This sequence comes from Amblyomma mixtum, assembly GCF_055824585.1. Classification (NCBI taxonomy): domain Eukaryota; kingdom Metazoa; phylum Arthropoda; class Arachnida; order Ixodida; family Ixodidae; genus Amblyomma; species Amblyomma mixtum. Next base: position 261,774 of record NW_028317684.1, read on the forward strand.
GTGATGCTTGGTATGGTGAAGGTGATGCTTGGTATGGTGGAGGTGATGCTTGCTATGGTGAAGGTGATGCTTGGTATGGTGAAGGTGTTGCTTGGTATGGTGAAGGTGATGCTTGGTATGGTGAAGGTGATGCTTGGTATGGTGAAGGTGATGCTTGGTATGGTGAAGGTGATGCTTGGTATGGTGAAGGTGATGCTTGGTATGGTGAAGGTGATGCTTGGTTTGGTGAAGGTGATGCTTGGTATGGTGAAGGTGATGCTTGGTATGGTGAAGGTGATGCTTGGTATGGTGAAGGTGATGCTTGGTATGGTGAAGGTGATGCTTGGTATGGTGAAGGTGATGCTTGGTATGGTGAAGGTGATGCTTGGTATGGTGAAGGTGATGCTTGGTATGGTGAAGGTGATGCTTGGTATGTTGAAGGTGATGCTTGGTATGGTGAAGGTGATGCTTGGTATGGTGAAGGTGATACTTGGTATGGTGAAGCTGATTCTTGGTATGGTGAAGGTGATACTTGGTACGGTGAAGGTGATGCTTGGTACGGTGAAGGTGATACTTGGTACGGTGAAGCTGATACTTGGTACGGTGAAGGTGATACTTGGTACGGTGAAGGTGATACTTGGTACGGTGAAGGTGATACTTGGTACGGTGAAGGTGATGCTTGGTACGGTGAAGGTGATGCTTGGTACGGTGAAGGTGATGCTTGGTACGGTGAAGGTGATGCTTGCTATGGTGAAGGTGATGCTTCCTATGGTGAAGGTGATGCTTGCTATGGTGAAGGTGATGCTTGCTATGGTGAAGGTGATGCTTGGTATGGAAGGTGATGCTTGCTATGGTGAAGGTGATGCTTGCTATGGTGAAGGTGATGCCTGCTATGGTGAAGGTGATGCTTGGTATGGTGAAGGTGATGCTTGGTATGGTGAAGGTGATGCTTGGTATGGTGAAGGTGATGCTTGGTATGGTGAAGGTGATCCTTGCTATGGCGAAGGTGATGCTTGGTATGGTGAAGGTGATGCTTGCTATGGTGAAGGTGATGCTTGGTATGGTGAAGGTGATGCTTTGTATGGTGAAGGTGATGCTTGGTATGGTGAAGGTGATGCTTGGTATGGTGAAGGTGATGCTTTGTATGGTGAAGGTGATGCTTTGTATGGTGAAGGTGATGCTTGGTATGGTGAAGGTGATGCTTGGTATGGTGAAGGCGATGCTTGGTATGGTGAAGGCGATGCTTGGTATGGTGAAGGTGATGCTTGGTATTGTGAAGGTGATGCTTGGTATGGTGAAGGTGATGCTTGGTATGGTGAAGGTGATGCTTGGTATGGTGAAGGTGATGCTTGGTACGGTGAAGGTGATGCTTGGTACGGTGAAGGTGATGCTTGGTACGGTGAAGGTGATGCTTGGTACGGTGAAGGTGATGCTTGGTACGGTGAAGGTGATGCTTGGTACGGTGAAGGTGATGCTTGGTACGGCGAAGGTGATGCTTGGTACGGTGAAGGTGATGCTTGGTACGGTGATGGTGATGCTTGCTACGGTGAAGGTGATGCTTGCTACGGTGAAGGTGATGCTTGCTACGGTGAAGGTGATGCTTGCTACGGTGAAGGTGATGCTTGCTACGGTGAAGGTGATGCTTGGTATGGTGATGGTGATGATTGGTATGGTGAAGGTGATGCTTGCTATGGTGGAGGTGATGCTTGCTATGGTGAAGGTGATGCTTGGTATGGTGGAGGTGATGCTTGCTATGGTGAAGTTGATGCTTGGTATGGTGAAGGTGATGCTTGCTATGGTGGAGGTGATGCTTGCTATGGTGAAGGTGATGCTTGGTATGGTGAAGGTGTTGCTTGGTATGGTGAAGGTGATGCTTGGTATGGTGAAGGTGATGTTTGGTATGGTGAAGGTGATGCTTGGTATGGTGAAGGTGATGCTTAGTATGGTGAAGGTGATGCTTGCTATGGTGAAGGTGATGCTTGGTATGGTGACGGTGATGCTTGGTATGGTGAAGGTGATGCTTGCTATGGTGGAGGTGATGCTTGGTATGTTGAAGGTGATGCTTGGTATGGTGGAGGTGATGCTTGCTATGGTGAAGGTGATGCTTGGTATGGTGATGGTGATGATTGGTATGGTGAAGGTGATGCTTGCTATGGTGGAGGTGATGCTTGCTATGGTGAAGGTGATGCTTGGTATGGTGGAGGTGATGCTTGCTAAGGTGAAGGTGATGCTTGGTATGGTGAAGGTGTTGCTTGGTATGGTGGAGGTGATGCTTGGTATGGTGAAGGTGATGCTTGGTATGGTGAAGGTGATGCTTGGTATGGTGAAGGTGATGGTTGTTATGGTGAAGGTGATGCTTGGTTTGGTGAAGGTGATGCTTGGTATGGTGAAGGTGATGGTTGTTATGGTGAAGGTGATGCTTGGTTTGGTGAAGGTGATGCTTGGTATGGTGAAGGTGATGCTTGGTATGGTGAAGGTGATGCTTGGTATGGTGAAGGTGATGCTTGGTATGGTGAAGGTGATGCTTGGTATGGTGAAGGTGATGCTTGGTATGGTGAAGGTGATGCTTGGTATGGTGAAGGTGATGCTTGGTATGGTGAAGGTGATGCTTGGTATGTTGAAGGTGATGCTTGGTATGGTGAAGGTGATGCTTGGTATGGTGAAGGTGATACTTGGTATGGTGAAGCTGATACTTGGTATGGTGAAGGTGATACTTGGTACGGTGAAGGTGATACTTGGTACGGTGAAGGTGATGCTTGGTATGGTGAAGGTGATACTTGGTATGGTGAAGCTGATACTTGGTACGGTGAAGGTGATACTTGGTACGGTGAAGGTGATACTTGGTACGGTGAAGGTGATACTTGGTACGGTGAAGGTGATACTTGGTACGGTGAAGGTGATGCTTGGTACGGTGAAGGTGATGCTTGGTACGGTGAAGGTGATGCTTGGTACGGTGAAGGTGATGCTTGGTACGGTGAAGGTGATGCTTGCTACGGTGAAGGTGATGCTTCCTATGGTGAAGGTGATGCTTGCTATGGTGAAGGTGATGCTTGCTATGGTGAAGGTGATGCTTGGTATGGAAGGTGATGCTTGCTATGGTGAAGGTGATGCTTGCTATGGTGAAGGTGATGCTTGGTATGGTGAAGGTGATGCTTGGTATGGTGAAGGTGATGCTTGGTATGGTGAAGGTGATGCTTTGTATGGTGAAGGTGATGCTTGGTATGGTGAAGGTGATGCTTGGTATGGTGAAGGTGATGCTTGGTATGGTGAAGGTGATGCTTGGTATGGTGAAGGTGATGCTTGGTATGGTGAAGGTGATGCTTGGTATGGTGAAGGTGATGCTTGGTATGGTGAAGGTGATGCTTGGTATGGCGAAGGTGATCCTTGCTATGGCGAAGGTGATGCTTGGTATGGTGAAGGTGATGCTTGCTATGATGAAGGTGATGCTTGCTATGGTGAAGGTGATGCTTGGTATGGTGAAGGTGATGCTTGGTATGGTGAAGGTGATGCTTGGTATGGTGAAGGTGATGCTTGGTATGGTGAAGGTGATGCTTGGTATGGTGAAGGTGATGCTTGGTATGGTGAAGGTGATGCTTGGTATGGTGAAGGTGATGCTTGGTATGGTGAAGGTGATGCTTGGTATGGTGAAGGTGATGCTTGGTATGGTGAAGGTGATGCTTGGTATGGTGAAGGTGATGCTTGGTATGGTGAAGGTGATGCTTGGCATGGTGAAGGTGATGCTTGGCATGGTGAAGGTGATGCTTGCTACGGTGAAGGTGATGCTTGCTACGGTGAAGGTGATGCTTGCTACGTTGAAGGTGATGCTTGCTACGGTGAAGGTGATGCTTGCTACGGTGAAGGTGATGCTTGCTACGGTGAAGGTGATGCTTGCTATGGTGAAGGTGATGCTTGCTATGGTGAAGGTGATGCTTGCTATGGTGAAGGTGATGCTTGGTATGGTGAAGGTGATGCTTGCTATGGTGAAGGTGATGCTTGGTATGGTGAAGGTGATGCTTGGTATGGTGAAGGTGATGCTTGGTATGGTGAAGGTGGTGCTTGGTATGGTGAAGGTGATGCTTGGTATGGTGAAGGTGATGCTTGGTATGGTGAAGGTGATGCTTGGTATGGTGAAGGTGATGCTTGGTATGGTGAAGGTGATGCTTGGTATGGTGAAGGTGATGCTTGGTATGGTGAAGGTGATGCTTGGCATGGTGAAGGTGATGCTTGGCATGGTGAAGGTGGTGCTTGGCATGGTGAAGGTGATGCTTGGTATGGTGAAGGTGATGCTTGGTATGGTGAAGGTGATGCTTGGTATGGTGAAGGTGATGCTTGGTATGGTGAAGGTGATGCTTGGTATGGTGAAGGTGATGCTTGGTATGGTGAAGGTGATGCTTGGCATGGTGAAGGTGATGCTTGGCATGGTGAAGGTGATGCTTGGCATGGTGAAGGTGATGCTTGGCATGGTGAAGGTGATGCTTGGTATGGTGAAGGTGATGCTTGGTATGGTGAAGGTGATGCTTGGTATGGTGAAGGTGATGCTTGGCATAGTGAAGGTGATGCTTGGTATGGTGAAGGTGATGCTTGGTATGGTGAAGGTGATGCTTGGTATGGTGAAGGTGATGCTTGGTATGGTGAAGGTGATGCTTGGTATGGTGAAGGTGATGCTTGGTATGGTGGAGGTGATGCTTGGTATGGTGAGGGTGATGCTTGGTATGGTGAGGGTGATGCTTAGTATGGTGAAGGTGATGCTTGCTATGGTGGAGGTGATGCTTGCTATGGTGAAGGTGATGCTTGCTATGGTGGAGGTGATGCTTGCTATGGTGAAGGTGATGCTTGGTATGGTGAAGGTGATGCTTGGTATGGTGAAGGTGATGCTTGGTATGGTGAAGGTGATGCTTGGTATGGTGAAGGTGATGCTTGGTATGGTGAAGGTGATGCTTGGTATGGTGAAGGTGATGCTTGGTATGGTGAAGGTGATGCTTGCTATGGTGGAGGTGATGCTTGCTATGGTGGAGGTGATGCATGCTATGGTGAAGGTGATGCTTGCTATGGTGGAGGTGATGCTTGCTATGGTGAAGGTGATGCTTGCTATGGTGAAGGTGATGCTTGCTATGGTGAAGGTGATGCTTGCTATGGTGAAGGTGATGCTTGCTATGGTGAAGGTGATGCTTGCTATGGTGGAGGTGATGCTTGCTATGGTGAAGGTGATGCTTGCTATGGTGAAGGTGATGCTTGCTATGGTGAAGGTGATGCTTGCTATGGTGAAGGTGATGCTTGCTATGGTGAAGGTGATGCTTGGTATGGTGAAGGTGATGCTTGCTATGGTGAAGGTGATGCTTGGTATGGTGAAGGTGATGCTTGGTATGGTGAAGGTGATGCTTGGTATGGTGAAGGTGATGCTTGGTATGGTGAAGGTGATGCTTGGTATGGTGAAGGTGATGCTTGGTATGGTGAAGGTGACGCTTGGTATGGTGAAGGTGATGCTTGGTATGGTGAAGGTGATGCTTGGTATGGTGAAGGTGATGCTTGGCATGGTGAAGGTGGTGCTTGGCATGGTGAAGGTGGTGCTTGGCATGGTGAAGGTGGTGCTTGGTATGGTGAAGGTGATGCTTGGTATGGTGAAGGTGATGCTTGGTATGGTGAAGGTGATGCTTGGTATGGTGAAGGTGATGCTTGGTATGGTGAAGGTGATGATTGCTATGGTGAAGGTGATGCTTGGTATGGTGGAGGTGATGCTTGCTATGGTGAAGGTGATGCTTGGTATGGTGAAGGTGATGCTTGGTATGGTGAAGGTGATGCTTGGTATGGTGAAGGTGATGCTTGGTATGGTGAAGGTGATGCTTGGTATGGTGAAGGTGATGCTTGGTATGGTGAAGGTGATGCTTGGTATGGTGAAGGTGATGCTTGGTATGGTGAAGGTGATGCTTGGTATGGTGAAGGTGATGCTTGGTATGGTGAAGGTGTTGCTTGGTATGGTGAAGGTGTTGCTTGGTATGGTGAAGGTGTTGCTTGGTATGGTGAAGGTGATGCTTGGTATGGTGAAGGTGATGCTTGGTATGGTGAAGGTGATGCTTGGTATGGTGAAGGTGATGCTTGGTATGGTGAAGGTGATGCTTGGTATGGTGGAGGTGATGCTTGCTATGGTGGAGGTGATGCTTGCTATGGTGAAGGTGATGCTTGGTATGGTGAAGGTGATGCTTGGTATGGTGAAGGTGATGCTTGGTATGGTGAAGGTGATGCTTGGTATGGTGAAGGTGATGCTTGGTATGGTGAAGGTGATGCTTGGTATGGTGAAGGTGATGCTTGGTACGGTGAAGGTGATGCTTGGTATGGTGAAGGTGATGCTTGGTATGGTGAAGGTGTTGCTTGGTATGGTGAAGGTGTTGCTTGGTATGGTGAAGGTGTTGCTTGGTATGGTGAAGGTGATGCTTGGTATGGTGAAGGTGATGCTTGGTATGGTGAAGGTGATGCTTGGTATGGTGAAGGTGATGCTTGGTATGGTGAAGGTGATGCTTGGTATGGTGAAGGTGATGCTTGGTATGGTGAAGGTGATGCTTGGTATGGTGAAGGTGATGCTTGTTATGGTGAAGGTGATGCTCGGCATGGTGAAGGTGATGCTTGGCATGGTGAAGGTGATGCTTGGCATGGTGAAGGTGATGCTTGGTATGGTGAAGGTGATGCTTGGTATGGTGAAGGTGATGCTTGGTATGGTGAAGGTGATGCTTGGTATGGTGAAGGTGATGCTTGGTATGGTGAGGGTGATGCTTGGTATGGTGAGGGTGATGCTTGGTACGGTGAGGTGATGCTTGCTATGGTGGAGGTGATGCTTGCTATGGTGGAGGTGATGCTTAGTATGGTGAAGGTGATGCTTAGTATGGTGAAGGTGATGCTTGCTATGGTGGAGGTGATGCTTGCTATGGTGGAGGTGATGCTTGCTATGGTGAAGGTGATGCTTGCTATGGTGAAGGCGATGCTTGCTATGGTGAAGGTGATGCTTGCTATGGTGAAGGTGATGCTTGGTATGGTGAAGGTGATGCTTCCTATGGTGAAGGTGATGCTTGCTATGGTGGAGGTGATGCTTGCTATGGTGAAGGTGATGCTTGGTACGGTGAAGGTGATGCTTGGTACGGTGAAGGTGATGCTTGGTACGGTGAAGGTGATACTTGGTACGGTGAAGGTGATACTTGGTACGGTGAAGGTGATACTTGGTACGGTGAAGGTGATACTTGGTACGGTGAAGGTGATGCTTGGTACGGTGAAGGTGATGCTTGGTACGGTGAAGGTGATGCTTGGTACGGTGAAGGTGATGCTTGGTACGGTGAAGGTGATGCTTGGTACGGTGAAGGTGATGCTTGGTACGGTGAAGGTGATGCTTGGTACGGTGAAGGTGATGCTTGCTACGGTGAAGGTGATGCTTGGTATGGTGAAGGTGATGCTTGGTATGGTGAAGGTGATGCTTGGTATGGTGAAGGTGATGCTTGGTATGGTGAAGGTGATGCTTGGTATGGTGAAGGTGATGCTTGGTATGGTGAAGGTGATGCTTTGTATGGTGAAGGTGATGCTTGGCATGGTGAAGGTGATGCTTGGCATGGTGAAGGTGATGCTTGGCATGGTGAAGGTGATGCTTGGCATGGTGAAGGTGATGCTTGGCATGGTGAAGGTGATGCTTGGTATGGTGAAGGTGGTGCTTGGTATGGTGAAGGTGATGCTTGGTATGGTGAAGGTGATGCTTGGTATGGTGAAGGCGATGCTTGGTATGGTGATGGTGATGCTTGCTATGGTGAAGGTGATGCTTGCTATGGTGGAGGTGATGCTTGCTATGGTGAAGGTGATGCTTGGTATGGTGAAGGTGATGCTTGGTATGGTGGAGGTGATGCTTGCTATGGTGAAGGTGATGCTTGGTATGGTGAAGGTGATGCTTGGTATGGTGAAGGTGATGCTTGGTATGGTGAAGGCGATGCTTGGTATGGTGAAGGTGATGCTTGGTATGGTGAAGGTGATGCTTGGTATGGTGAAGGTGTTGCTTGGTATGGTGAAGGTGTTGCTTGGTATGGTGAAGGTGATGCTTGGTATGGTGAAGGTGATGCTTGGTATGGTGAAGGTGATGCTTGGTATGGTGAAGGTGATGCTTGGTATGGTGAAGGTGATGCTTGGTATGGTGAAGGTGATGCTTGGTATGGTGAAGGTGATGCTTGGTATGGTGAAGGTGATGCTTGCTATGGTGGAGGTGATGCTTGCTATGGTGGAGGTGATGCTTGCTATGGTGGAGGTGATGCTTGCTATGGTGGAGGTGATGCTTGCTATGGTGGAGGTGATGCTTGCTATGGTGGAGGTGATGCTTGCTATGGTGGAGGTGATGCTTGCTATGGTGGAGGTGATGCTTGCTATGGTGGAGGTGATGCTTGCTATGGTGAAGGTGATGCTTGTTATGGTGAAGGTGATGCTTGCTATGGTGAAGGTGATGCTTGCTATGGTGAAGGTGATGCTTGCTATGGTGAACGTGATGCTTGCTATGGTGAAGATGATGCTTGCTTTGGTGAAGGTGATGCTTGCTTTGGTGAAGGTGATGCTTGCTTTGGTGAAGGTGATGCTTGCTATGGTGAAGGTGATGCTTGGTATGGTGAAGGTGATGCTTGGTATGGTGAAGGTGATGCTTGGTATGGTGAAGGTGATGCTTGGTATGGTGAAGGTGATGCTTGATATGGTGAAAGTGATGCTTGGTATGGTGAAAGTGATGCTTGGTATGGTGAAGGTGATGCTTGGTATGGTGAAGGTGATGCTTGGTATGGTGAAGGTGATGCTTGGTATGGTGAAGGTGATGCTTGGTATGGTGAAGGTGATGCTTGGTATGGTGAAGGTGATACTTGGTATGGTGAAGGTGATACTTGGTATGGTGAAGGTGATGCTTGGTATGGTGAAGGTGATGCTTGGTATGGTGAAGGTGATGCTTGGTATGGTGAAGGTGATGCTTGGTATGGTGAAGGTGATGCTTGGTACGGTGAAGGTGATGCTTGGTATGGTGAAGGTGATGCTTGTTATGGTGAAGGTGATGCTTGGCATGGTGAAGGTGATGCTTGGCATGGTGAAGGTGATGCTTGGCATGGTGAAGGTGATGCTTGGTATGGTGAAGGTGATGCTTGGTATGGTGAAGGTGATGCTTGGTATGGTGAAGGTGATGCTTGGTATGGTGAGGGTGATGCTTGGTATGGTGAGGGTGATGCTTGGTATGGTGAGGTGATGCTTGCTATGGTGGAGGTGATGCTTGCTATGGTGGAGGTGATGCTTAGTATGGTGAAGGTGATGCTTAGTATGGTGAAGGTGATGCTTGCTATGGTGGAGGTGATGCTTGCTATGGTGGAGGTGATGCTTGCTATGGTGAAGGTGATGCTTGCTATGGTGAAGGTGATGCTTGCTATGGTGAAGGTGATGCTTGGTATGGTGAAGGTGATGCTTGGTATGGTGAAGGTGATGCTTGCTATGGTGGAGGTGATGCTTGCTATGGTGGAGGTGATGCTTGCTATGGTGAAGGTGATGCTTGGTACGGAGAAGGTGATGCTTGGTACGGTGAAGGTGATGCTTGGTACGGTGAAGGTGATACTTGGTACGGTGAAGGTGATACTTGGTACGGTGAAGGTGATGCTTGGTACGGTGAAGGTGATACTTGGTACGGTGAAGGTGATGCTTGGTACGGTGAAGGTGATGCTTGGTACGGTGAAGGTGATGCTTGGTACGGTGAAGGTGATGCTTGGTACGGTGAAGGTGATGCTTGGTACGGTGAAGGTGATGCTTGGTACGGTGAAGGTGATGCTTGGTACGGTGAAGGTGATGCTTGCTACGGTGAAGGTGATGCTTGCTACGGTGAAGGTGATGCTTGCTACGGTGAAGGTGATGCTTGCTACGGTGAAGGTGATGCTTGCTACGGTGAAGGTGATGCTTGCTACGGTGAAGGTGATGCTTGCTACGGTGAAGGTGATGCTTGCTAGGGTGAAGGTGATGCTTGCTAAGGTGAAGGTGATGCTTGCTATGGTGAAGGTGATGCTTGCTATGGTGAAGGTGATGCTTGGTATGGTGAAGGTGATGCTTGGTATGGTGAAGGTGATGCTTGGTATGGTGAAGGTGATGCTTGGTATGGTGAAGGTGATGCTTGGTATGGTGAAGGTGATGCTTGGTATGGTGAAGGTGATGCTTGGTATGGTGAAGGTGATGCTTGGTATGGTGAAGGTGTTGCTTGGTATGGTGAAGGTGATGCTTGGTATGGTGAAGGTGTTGCTTGGTATGGTGAAGGTGATGCTTGGTATGGTGAAGGTGATGCTTGGTATGGTGAAGGTGATGCTTGGTATGGTGAAGGTGATGCTTGGTATGGTGAAGGTGATGCTTGGTATGGTGAAGGTGATGCTTGGTATGGTGAAGGTGATGCTTGGTATGGTGAAGGTGATGCTTGCTATGGTGGAGGTGATGCTTGCTATGGTGGAGGTGATGCTTGCTATGGTGGAGGTGATGCTTGCTATGGTGGAGGTGATGCTTGCTATGGTGGAGGTGATGCTTGCTATGGTGGAGGTGATGCTTGCTATGGTGGAGGTGATGCTTGCTATGGTGGAGGTGATGCTTGCTATGGTGAAGGTGATGCTTGTTATGGTGAAGGTGATGCTTGCTATGGTGAAGGTGATGCTTGCTATGGTGAAGGTGATGCTTGCTATGGTGAACGTGATGCTTGCTATGGTGAAGGTGATGCTTGCTTTGGTGAAGGTGATGCTTGCCATGGTGAAGGTGATGCTTGCTTTGGTGAAGGTGATGCTTGCTATGGTGAAGGTGATGCTTGGTATGGTGAAGGTGATGCTTGGTATGGTGAAGGTGATGCTTGGTATGGTGAAGGTGATGCTTGGTATGGTGAAGGTGATGCTTGGTATGGTGAAAGTGATGCTTGGTATGGTGAAAGTGATGCTTGGTATGGTGAAGGTGATGCTTGGTATGGTGAAGGTGATGCTTGGTATGGTGAAGGTGATGCTTGGTATGGTGAAGGTGATGCTTGGTATGGTGAAGGTGATGCTTGGTATGGTGAAGGTGATGCTTGGTATGGTGAAGGTGATGCTTGCTATGGTGAAGGTGATGCTTGGTATGGTGACGGTGATGCTTGGTATGGTGAAGGTGATGCTTGCTATGGTGGAGGTGATGCTTGGTATGTTGAAGGTGATGCTTGCTATGGTGGAGGTGATGCTTGCTATGGTGAAGGTGATGCTTGGTATGGTGATGGTGATGATTGGTATGGTGAAGGTGATGCTTGCTATGGTGGAGGTGATGCTTGCTATGGTGAAGGTGATGCTTGGTATGGTGGAGGTGATGCTTGCTATGGTGAAGGTGATGCTTGGTATGGTGAAGGTGATGCTTGCTATGGTGGAGGTGATGCTTGCTATGGTGAAGGTGATGCTTGGTATGGTGAAGGTGTTGCTTGGTATGGCGAAGGTGATGCTTGCTATTGTGGAGGTGATGCTTGCTATGGTGAAGGTGATGCTTGGTATGGTGAAGGTGTTGCTTGGTATGGTGAAGGTGATGCTTGGTATGGTGAAGGTGATGTTTGGTATGGTGAAGGTGATGCTTGGTATGGTGAAGGTGATGCTTGGTATGGTGAAGGTGATGCTTGCTATGGTGAAGGTGATGCTTGGTATGGTGACGGTGATGCTTGGTATGGTGAAGGTGATGCTTGCTATGGTGGAGGTGATGCTTGGTATGTTGAAGGTGATGCTTGCTATGGTGGAGGTGATGCTTGCTATGGTGAAGGTGATGCTTGGTATGGTGATGGTGATGATTGGTATGGTGAAGGTGATGCTTGCTATGGTGGAGGTGATGCTTGCTATGGTGAAGGTGATGCTTGGTATGGTGGAGGTGATGCTTGCTATGGTGAAGGTGATGCTTGCTATGGTGAAGGTGATGCTTGGTATGGTGAAGGTGTTGCTTGGTATGGTGAAGGTGATGCTTGGTATGGTGAAGGTGATGCTTGGTATGGTGAAGGTGATGCTTGGTACGGTGAAGGTGATGCTTGGTATGGTGAAGGTGATGCTTGGTATGGTGAAGGTGATGCTTGGTTTGGTGAAGGTGATGCTTGGTATGGTGAAGGTGATGCTTGGTATGGTGAAGGTGATGCTTGGTATGGTGAAGGTGATGCTTGGTATGGTGAAGGTGATGCTTGGTATGGTGAAGGTGATGCTTGGTATGGTGAAGGTGATGCTTGGTATGTTGAAGGTGATGCTTGGTATGGTGAAGGTGATGCTTGGTATGGTGAAGGTGATACTTGGTATGGTGAAGCTGATACTTGGTATGGTGAAGGTGATACTTGGTATGGTGAAGGTGATACTTGGTACGGTGAAGGTGATGCTTGGTATGGTGAAGGTGATACTTGGTATGGTGAAGCTGATACTTGGTATGGTGAAGCTGATACTTGGTACGGTGAAGGTGATACTTGGTACGGTGAAGGTGATGCTTGGTACGGTGAAGGTGATGCTTGGTACGGTGAAGGTGATGCTTGGTACGGTGAAGGTGATGCTTGGTACGGTGAAGGTGATGCTTGGTACGGTGAAGGTGATGCTTGCTATGGTGAAGGTGATGCTTCCTATGGTGAAGGTGATGCTTGCTATGGTGAAGGTGATGCTTGCTATGGTGAAGGTGATGCTTGGTATGGAAGGTGATGCTTGCTATGGTGAAGGTGATGCTTGCTATGGTGAAGGTGATGCCTGCTATGGTGAAGGTGATGCTTGGTATGGTGAAGGTGATGCTTGGTATGGTGAAGGTGATGCTTGGTATGGTGAAGGTGATGCTTGGTATGGTGAAGGTGATCCTTGCTATGGTGAAGGTGATGCTTGCTATGGTGAAGGTGATGCTTGCTATGGTGAAGGTGATGCTTGCTATGGTGAAGGTGATGCTTGGTATGGTGAAGGTGATGCTTGGTATGGTGAAGGTGATGCTTGGTATGGTGAAGGTGATGCTTTGTATGGTGAAGGTGATGCTTTGTATGGTGAAGGTGATGCTTGGTATGGTGAAGGTGATGCTTGGTATGGTGAAGGTGATGCTTGGTATGGTGAAGGTGATGCTTGGTATAGTGAAGGTGATGCTTGGTATGGTGAAGGTGATGCTTGGTATGGTGAAGGTGATGCTTGGTATGGTGAAGGTGATGCTTGGTACGGTGAAGGTGATGCTTGGTACGGTGAAGGTGATGCTTGGTACGGTGAAGGTGATGCTTGGTACGGTGAAGGTGATGCTTGGTACGGTGAAGGTGATGCTTGGTACGGTGAAGGTGATACTTGGTACGGCGAAGGTGATACTTGGTACGGCGAAGGTGATGCTTGGTACGGCGAAGGTGATGCTTGCTACGGTGAAGGTGATGCTTGCTACGGTGAAGGTGATGCTTGCTACGGTGAAGGTGATGCTTGCTACGGTGAAGGTGATGCTTGCTACGGTGAAGGTGATGCTTGCTACGGTGAAGGTGATGCTTGCTACGGTGAAGGTGATGCTTGCTACGGTGAAGGTGATGCTTGCTACGGTGAAGGCGATGCTTGCTACGGTGAAGGCGATGCTTGCTATGGTGAAGGCGATGCTTGCTATGGTGAAGGCGATGCTTGCTATGGTGAAGGCGATGCTTGGTATGGTGAAGGCGATGCTTGCTATGGTGGAGGTGATGCTTGCTATGGTGGAGGTGATGCTTGCTATGGTGGAGGTGATGCTTGCTATGGTGGAGGTGATGCTTGCTATGGTCGAGGTGTCTTGCTATGGTGAAGGTGATGCTTGCTATGGTGAAGGTGATGCTTGCTATGGTGAAGGTGATGCTTGCTATGGTGGAGGTGATGCTTGCTATGGTGAAGGTGATGCTTGCTATGGTGAAGGTGATGCTTGCTATGGTGAAGGTGATGCTTGGTATGGTGAAGGTGATGCTTGGTATGGTGAAGGTGATGCTTGCTATGGTGAAGGTGATGCTTGGTATGGTGAAGGTGATGCTTGGTATGGTGAAGGTGATGCTTGGTATGGTGAAGGTGATGCTTGGTATGGTGAAGGTGATGCTTGGTATGGTGAAGGTGATGCTTGGTATGGTGAAGGTGATGCTTGGTATGGTGAAGGTGATGCTTGGTATGGTGAAGGTGATGCTTGGCATGGTGAAGGTGATGCTTGGCATGGTGAAGGTGATGCTTGGCATGGTGAAGGTGGTGCTTGGCATGGTGAAGGTGGTGCTTGGTATGGTGAAGGTGATGCTTGGTATGGTGAAGGTGATGCTTGGTATGGTGAAGGTGATGCTTGGTATGGTGAAGGTGATGCTTGGTATGGTGAAGGTGATGCTTGGTATGGTGAAGGCGATGCTTGGTATGGTGAAGGCGATGCTTGCTATGGTGGAGGTGATGCTTGGTATGGTGGAGGTGATGCTTGCTATGGTGAAGGTGATGCTTGGTATGGTGAAGGTGATGCTTGGTATGGTGGAGGTGATGCTTGGTATGTTGAAGGTGATGCTTGCTATGGTGGAGGTGATGCTTGCTATGGTGAAGGTGATGCTTGGTATGGTGATGGTGATGATTGGTATGGTGAAGGTGATGCTTGCTATGGTGGAGGTGATGCTTGGTATGGTGAAGGTGATGCTTGGTATGGTGGAGGTGATGCTTGCTATGGTGAAGGTGATGCTTGGTATGGTGAAGGTGTTGCTTGGTATGGTGAAGGTGATGCTTGGTATGGTGAAGGTGATGCTTGGTATGGTGAAGGTGATGCTTGGTATGGTGAAGGTGATGCTTGGTATGGTGAAGGTGATGCTTGGTATGGTGAAGGTGATGCTTGGTTTGGTGAAGGTGATGCTTGGTATGGTGAAGGTGATGCTTGGTATGGTGAAGGTGATGCTTGGTATGGTGAAGGTGATGCTTGGTATGGTGAAGGTGATGCTTGGTATGGTGAAGGTGATGCTTGGTATGGTGAAGGTGATGCTTGGTATGGTGAAGGTGATGCTTGGTATGGTGAAGGTGATGCTTGGTATGGTGAAGGTGATGCTTGGTATGGTGAAGGTGATGCTTGGTATGTTGAAGGTGATGCTTGGTATGGTGAAGGTGATGCTTGGTATGGTGAAGGTGATACTTGGTATGGTGAAGCTGATTCTTGGTATGGTGAAGGTGATACTTGGTACGGTGAAGGTGATGCTTGGTATGGTGAAGGTGATACTTGGTATGGTGAAGCTGATACTTGGTACGGTGAAGCTGATACTTGGTACGGTGAAGGTGATACTTGGTACGGTGAAGGTGATACTTGGTACGGTGAAGGTGATACTTGGTACGGTGAAGGTGATGCTTGGTACGGTGAAGGTGATGCTTGGTACGGTGAAGGTGATGCTTGGTACGGTGAAGGTGATGCTTGCTATGGTGAAGGTGATGCTTCCTATGGTGAAGGTGATGCTTGCTATGGTGAAGGTGATGCTTGCTATGGTGAAGGTGATGCTTGGTATGGAAGGTGATGCTTGCTATGGTGAAGGTGATGCTTGCTATGGTGAAGGTGATGCCTGCTATGGTGAAGGTGATGCTTGGTATGGTGAAGGTGATGCTTGGTATGGTGAAGGTGATGCTTGGTATGGTGAAGGTGATGCTTGGTATGGTGAAGGTGATCCTTGCTATGGCGAAGGTGATGCTTGGTATGGTGAAGGTGATGCTTGCTATGGTGAAGGTGATGCTTGCTATGGTGAAGGTGATGCTTGGTATGGTGAAGGTGATGCTTGGTATGGTGAAGGTGATGCTTGGTATGGTGAAGGTGATGCTTTGTATGGTGAAGGTGATGCTTTGTATGGTGAAGGTGATGCTTGGTATGGTGAAGGTGATGCTTGGTATGGTGAAGGCGATGCTTGGTATGGTGAAGGCGATGCTTGGTATGGTGAAGGTGATGCTTGGTATTGTGAAGGTGATGCTTGGTATGGTGAAGGTGATGCTTGGTATGGTGAAGGTGATGCTTGGTATGGTGAAGGTGATGCTTGGTACGGTGAAGGTGATGCTTGGTACGGTGAAGGTGATGCTTGGTACGGTGAAGGTGATGCTTGGTACGGTGAAGGTGATGCTTGGTACGGTGAAGGTGATGCTTGGTACGGTGAAGGTGATGCTTGGTACGGTGAAGGTGATGCTTGGTACGGCGAAGGTGATACTTGGTACGGCGAAGGTGATACTTGGTACGGCGAAGGTGATGCTTGGTACGGTGAAGGTGATGCTTGGTACGGTGATGGTGATGCTTGCTACGGTGAAGGTGATGCTTGCTACGGTGAAGGTGATGCTTGCTACGGTGAAGGTGATGCTTGCTACGGTGAAGGTGATGCTTGCTACGGTGAAGGTGATGCTTGGTATGGTGATGGTGATGATTGGTATGGTGAAGGTGATGCTTGCTATGGTGGAGGTGATGCTTGCTATGGTGAAGGTGATGCTTGGTATGGTGGAGGTGATGCTTGCTATGGTGAAGTTGATGCTTGGTATGGTGAAGGTGATGCTTGCTATGGTGGAGGTGATGCTTGCTATGGTGAAGGTGATGCTTGGTATGGTGAAGGTGTTGCTTGGTATGGTGAAGGTGATGCTTGGTATGGTGAAGGTGATGTTTGGTATGGTGAAGGTGATGCTTGGTATGGTGAAGGTGATGCTTAGTATGGTGACGGTGATGCTTGGTATGGTGAAGGTGATGCTTGCTATGGTGGAGGTGATGCTTGGTATGTTGAAGGTGATGCTTGCTATGGTGGAGGTGATGCTTGCTATGGTGAAGGTGATGCTTGGTATGGTGATGGTGATGATTGGTATGGTGAAGGTGATGCTTGCTATGGTGGAGGTGATGCTTGCTATGGTGAAGGTGATGCTTGGTATGGTGGAGGTGATGCTTGCTAAGGTGAAGGTGATGCTTGGTATGGTGAAGGTGTTGCTTGGTATGGTGAAGGTGATGCTTGGTATGGTGAAGGTGTTGCTTGGTATGGTGAAGGTGATGCTTGGTATGGTGAAGGTGATGCTTGGTATGGTGAAGGTGATGCTTGGTATGGTGAAGGTGATGGTTGTTATGGTGAAGGTGATGCTTGGTTTGGTGAAGGTGATGCTTGGTATGGTGAAGGTGATGCTTGGTATGGTGAAGGTGATGCTTGGTATGGTGAAGGTGATGCTTGGTATGGTGAAGGTGATGCTTGGTATGGTGAAGGTGATGCTTGGTATGGTGAAGGTGATGCTTGGTATGGTGAAGGTGATGCTTGGTATGGTGAAGGTGATGCTTGGTATGTTGAAGGTGATGCTTGGTATGGTGAAGGTGATGCTTGGTATGGTGAAGGTGATACTTGGTATGGTGAAGCTGATACTTGGTATGGTGAAGGTGATACTTGGTACGGTGAAGGTGATACTTGGTACGGTGAAGGTGATGCTTGGTACGGTGAAGGTGATACTTGGTATGGTGAAGCTGATACTTGGTACGGTGAAGGTGATACTTGGTACGGTGAAGGTGATACTTGGTACGGTGAAGGTGATGCTTGGTACGGTGAAGGTGATGCTTGGTACGGTGAAGGTGATGCTTGGTACGGTGAAGGTGATGCTTGGTACGGTGAAGGTGATGCTTGCTACGGTGAAGGTGATGCTTCCTATGGTGAAGGTGATGCTTGCTATGGTGAAGGTGATGCTTGCTATGGTGAAGGTGATGCTTGGTATGGAAGGTGATGCTTGCTATGGTGAAGGTGATGCTTGCTATGGTGAAGGTGATGCTTGGTATGGTGAAGGTGATGCTTGGTATGGTGAAGGTGATGCTTGGTATGGTGAAGGTGATGCTTTGTATGGTGAAGGTGATGCTTGGTATGGTGAAGGTGATGCTTGGTATGGTGAAGGTGATGCTTGGTATGGTGAAGGTGATGCTTGGTATGGTGAAGGTGATGCTTGGTATGGTGAAGGTGATGCTTGGTATGGTGAAGGTGATGCTTGGTATGGCGAAGGTGATCCTTGCTATGGCGAAGGTGATGCTTGCTATGGCGAAGGTGATGCTTGCTATGATGAAGGTGATGCTTGCTATGGTGAAGGTGATGCTTGGTATGGTGAAGGTGATGCTTGGTATGGTGAAGGTGATGCTTGGTATGGTGAAGGTGATGCTTGGTATGGTGAAGGTGATGCTTGGTATGGTGAAGGTGATGCTTGGTATGGTGAAGGTGATGCTTGGTATGGTGAAGGTGATGCTTGGTATGGTGAAGGTGATGCTTGGTATTGTGAAGGTGATGCTTGGTATGGTGAAGGTGATGCTTGGTATGGTGAAGGTGATGCTTGGTATGGTGAAGGTGATGCTTGGTACGGTGAAGGTGATGCTTGGTACGGTGAAGGTGATGCTTGGTACGGTGAAGGTGATGCTTGGTACGGTGAAGGTGATGCTTGGTACGGTGAAGGTGATGCTTGGTACGGTGAAGGTGATGCTTGGTACGGTGAAGGTGATGCTTGGTACGGCGAAGGTGATGCTTGGTACGGCGAAGATGATGCTTGGTACGGCGAAGGTGATGCTTGGTACGGTGATGGTGATGCTTGCTACGGTGAAGGTGATGCTTGCTACGGTGAAGGTGATGCTTGCTACGGTGAAGGTGATGCTTGCTACGGTGAAGGTGATGCTTGCTACGGTGAAGGTGATGCTTGCTACGGTGAAGGTGATGCTTGCTACGGTGAAGGTGATGCTTGCTACGGTGAAGGCGATGCTTGCTACGGTGAAGGCGATGCTTGCTATGGTGAAGGTGATGCTTGGTATGGTGAAGGTGATGCTTGGTATGGTGAAGGTGATGCTTGGTATGGTGAAGGTGATGCTTGGTATGGTGAAGGTGATGCTTGGTATGGTGAAGGTGATGCTTGGTATGGTGAAGGTGATGCTTGGTATGGTGAAGGTGATGCTTGGTATGGTGAAGGTGATGCTTGGTATGGTGAAGGTGATGCTTGGTATGGTGAAGGTGATGCTTGGTATGGTGAAGGTGATGCTTGGTATGGTGAAGGTGATGCTTGGCATGGTGAAGGTGATGCTTGGCATGGTGAAGGTGATGCTTGCTACGGTGAAGGTGATGCTTGCTACGGTGAAGGTGATGCTTGCTACGTTGAAGGTGATGCTTGCTACGGTGAAGGTGATGCTTGCTACGGTGAAGGTGATGCTTGCTACGGTGAAGGTGATGCTTGCTATGGTGAAGGTGATGCTTGCTATGGTGAAGGTGATGCTTGCTATGGTGAAGGTGATGCTTGGTATGGTGAAGGTGATGCTTGCTATGGTGAAGGTGATGCTTGGTATGGTGAAGGTGATGCTTGGTATGGTGAAGGTGATGCTTGGTATGGTGAAGGTGGTGCTTGGTATGGTGAAGGTGATGCTTGGTATGGTGAAGGTGATGCTTGGTATGGTGAAGGTGATGCTTGGTATGGTGAAGGTGATGCTTGGTATGGTGAAGGTGATGCTTGGTATGGTGAAGGTGATGCTTGGTATGGTGAAGGTGATGCTTGGCATGGTGAAGGTGATGCTTGGCATGGTGAAGGTGGTGCTTGGCATGGTGAAGGTGGTGCTTGGCATGGTGAAGGTGATGCTTGGTATGGTGAAGGTGATGCTTGGTATGGTGAAGGTGATGCTTGGTATGGTGAAGGTGATGCTTGGTATGGTGAAGGTGATGCTTGGTATGGTGAAGGTGATGCTTGGTATGGTGAAGGTGATGCTTGGCATGGTGAAGGTGATGCTTGGCATGGTGAAGGTGATGCTTGGCATGGTGAAGGTGATGCTTGGCATGGTGAAGGTGATGCTTGGTATGGTGAAGGTGATGCTTGGTATGGTGAAGGTGATGCTTGGTATGGTGAAGGTGATGCTTGGCATGGTGAAGGTGATGCTTGGTATGGTGAAGGTGATGCTTGGTATGGTGAAGGTGATGCTTGGTATGGTGAAGGTGATGCTTGGTATGGTGAAGGTGATGCTTGGTATGGTGAAGGTGATGCTTGGTATGGTGGAGGTGATGCTTGGTATGGTGAGGGTGATGCTTGGTATGGTGAGGGTGATGCTTGGTATGGTGAGGTGATGCTTGCTATGGTGGAGGTGATGCTTGCTATGGTGGAGGTGATGCTTAGTATGGTGAAGGTGATGCTTAGTATGGTGAAGGTGATGCTTGCTATGGTGGAGGTGATGCTTGCTATGGTGAAGGTGATGCTTGCTATGGTGGAGGTGATGCTTGCTATGGTGAAGGTGATGCTTGGTATGGTGAAGGTGATGCTTGCTATGGTGAAGGTGATGCTTGGTATGGTGAAGGTGATGCTTGGTATGGTGAAGGTGATGCTTGGTATGGTGAAGGTGATGCTTGGTATGGTGAAGGTGATGCTTGCTATGGTGGAGGTGATGCTTGCTATGGTGGAGGTGATGCTTGCTATGGTGGAGGTGATGCATGCTATGGTGAAGGTGATGCTTGCTATGGTGGAGGTGATGCTTGCTATGGTGAAGGTGATGCTTGCTATGGTGAAGGTGATGCTTGCTATGGTGAAGGTGATGCTTGCTATGGTGAAGGTGATGCTTGCTATGGTGGAGGTGATGCTTGCTATGGTGAAGGTGATGCTTGCTATGGTGAAGGTGATGCTTGCTATGGTGAAGGTGATGCTTGCTATGGTGAAGGTGATGCTTGCTATGGTGAAGGTGATGCTTGCTATGGTGAAGGTGATGCTTGGTATGGTGAAGGTGATGCTTGCTATGGTGAAGGTGATGCTTGGTATGGTGAAGGTGATGCTTGGTATGGTGAAGGTGATGCTTGGTATGGTGAAGGTGATGCTTGGTATGGTGAAGGTGATGCTTGGTATGGTGAAGGTGATGCTTGGTATGGTGAAGGTGACGCTTGGTATGGTGAAGGTGATGCTTGGTATGGTGAAGGTGATGCTTGGTATGGTGAAGGTGATGCTTGGTATGGTGAAGGTGATGCTTGGCATGGTGAAGGTGGTGCTTGGCATGGTGAAGGTGGTGCTTGGCATGGTGAAGGTGGTGCTTGGTATGGTGAAGGTGATGCTTGGTATGGTGAAGGTGATGCTTGGTATGGTGAAGGTGATGCTTGGTATGGTGAAGGTGATGCTTGGTATGGTGAAGGTGATGATTGCTATGGTGAAGGTGATGCTTGGTATGGTGGAGGTGATGCTTGCTATGGT
Organism: Amblyomma mixtum; assembly: GCF_055824585.1. Classification (NCBI taxonomy): domain Eukaryota; kingdom Metazoa; phylum Arthropoda; class Arachnida; order Ixodida; family Ixodidae; genus Amblyomma; species Amblyomma mixtum. The sequence goes on from NW_028317684.1 coordinate 282,881, forward strand.
GAAGGTGATGCTTGGTATGGTGAAGGTGATGCTTGGTATGGTGAAGGTGATGCTTGGTATGGTGAAGGTGATGCTTGGTATGGTGAAGGTGATGCTTGGTATGGTGAAGGTGATGCTTGGTATGGTGAAGGTGATGCTTGGTATGGTGAAGGTGATGCTTGGTATGGTGAAGGTGATGCTTGGTATGGTGAAGGTGATGCTTGGTATGGTGAAGGTGTTGCTTGGTATGGTGAAGGTGTTGCTTGGTATGGTGAAGGTGTTGCTTGGTATGGTGAAGGTGATGCTTGGTATGGTGAAGGTGATGCTTGGTATGGTGAAGGTGATGCTTGGTATGGTGAAGGTGATGCTTGGTATGGTGAAGGTGATGCTTGGTATGGTGGAGGTGATGCTTGCTATGGTGGAGGTGATGCTTGCTATGGTGAAGGTGATGCTTGGTATGGTGAAGGTGATGCTTGGTATGGTGAAGGTGATGCTTGGTATGGTGAAGGTGATGCTTGGTATGGTGAAGGTGATGCTTGGTATGGTGAAGGTGATGCTTGGTACGGTGAAGGTGATGCTTGGTACGGTGAAGGTGATGCTTGGTATGGTGAAGGTGTTGCTTGGTATGGTGAAGGTGTTGCTTGGTATGGTGAAGGTGTTGCTTGGTATGGTGAAGGTGATGCTTGGTATGGTGAAGGTGATGCTTGGTATGGTGAAGGTGATGCTTGGTATGGTGAAGGTGATGCTTGGTATGGTGAAGGTGATGCTTGGTATGGTGAAGGTGATGCTTGGTATGGTGAAGGTGATGCTTGGTATGGTGAAGGTGATGCTTGTTATGGTGAAGGTGATGCTTGGCATGGTGAAGGTGATGCTTGGCATGGTGAAGGTGATGCTTGGCATGGTGAAGGTGATGCTTGGTATGGTGAAGGTGATGCTTGGTATGGTGAACGTGATGCTTGGTATGGTGAAGGTGATGCTTGGTATGGTGAAGGTGATGCTTGGTATGGTGAGGGTGATGCTTGGTATGGTGAGGGTGATGCTTGGTACGGTGAGGTGATGCTTGCTATGGTGGAGGTGATGCTTGCTATGGTGGAGGTGATGCTTAGTATGGTGAAGGTGATGCTTAGTATGGTGAAGGTGATGCTTGCTATGGTGGAGGTGATGCTTGCTATGGTGGAGGTGATGCTTGCTATGGTGAAGGTGATGCTTGCTATGGTGAAGGCGATGCTTGCTATGGTGAAGGTGATGCTTGCTATGGTGAAGGTGATGCTTGGTATGGTGAAGGTGATGCTTGCTATGGTGAAGGTGATGCTTGCTATGGTGGAGGTGATGCTTGCTATGGTGAAGGTGATGCTTGGTACGGTGAAGGTGATGCTTGGTACGGTGAAGGTGATGCTTGGTACGGTGAAGGTGATACTTGGTACGGTGAAGGTGATACTTGGTACGGTGAAGGTGATGCTTGGTACGGTGAAGGTGATGCTTGGTACGGTGAAGGTGATGCTTGGTACGGTGAAGGTGATGCTTGGTACGGTGAAGGTGATGCTTGGTACGGTGAAGGTGATGCTTGGTACGGTGAAGGTGATGCTTGCTACGGTGAAGGTGATGCTTGCTACGGTGAAGGTGATGCTTGCTTCGGTGAAGGTGATGCTTGCTACGGTGAAGGTGATGCTTGCTACGGTGAAGGTGATGCTTGCTACGGTGAAGGTGATGCTTGCTACGGTGAAGGTGATGCTTGCTATGGTGAAGGTGATGCTTGGTATGGTGAAGGTGATGCTTGGTATGGTGAAGGTGATGCTTGGTATGGTGAAGGTGATGCTTGGTATGGTGAAGGTGATGCTTGGTATGGTGAAGGTGATGCTTGGTATGGTGAAGGTGATGCTTGGTATGGTGAAGGTGTTGCTTGGTATGGTGAAGGTGATGCTTGGTATGGTGAAGGTGTTGCTTGGTATGGTGAAGGTGATGCTTGGTATGGTGAAGGTGATGCTTGGTATGGTGAAGGTGATGCTTGGTATGGTGAAGGTGATGCTTGGTATGGTGAAGGTGATGCTTGGTATGGTGAAGGTGATGCTTGGTATGGTGAAGGTGATGCTTGGTATGGTGAAGGTGATGCTTGCTATGGTGGAGGTGATGCTTGCTATGGTGGAGGTGATGCTTGCTATGGTGGAGGTGATGCTTGCTATGGTGGAGGTGATGCTTGCTATGGTGGAGGTGATGCTTGCTATGGTGGAGGTGATGCTTGCTATGGTGGAGGTGATGCTTGCTATGGTGGAGGTGATGCTTGCTATGGTGAAGGTGATGCTTGTTATGGTGAAGGTGATGCTTGCTATGGTGAAGGTGATGCTTGCTATAGTGAAGGTGATGCTTGCTATGGTGAACGTGATGCTTGCTATGGTGAAGGTGATGCTTGCTTTGGTGAAGGTGATGCTTGCTTTGGTGAAGGTGATGCTTGCTTTGGTGAAGGTGATGCTTGCTATGGTGAAGGTGATGCTTGGTATGGTGAAGGTGATGCTTGGTATGGTGAAGGTGATGCTTGGTATGGTGAAGGTGATGCTTGGTATGGTGAAGGTGATGCTTGGTATGGTGAAAGTGATGCTTGGTATGGTGAAAGTGATGCTTGGCATGGTGAAGGTGATGCTTGGTATGGTGAAGGTGATGCTTGGTATGGTGAAGGTGATGCTTGGTATGGTGAAGGTGATGCTTGGTATGGTGAAGGTGATGCTTGGTATGGTGAAGGTGATGCTTGGTATGGTGAAGGTGATGCTTGGTATGGTGAAGGTGATGCTTTGTATGGTGAAGGTGATGCTTGGCATGGTGAAGGTGATGCTTGGCATGGTGAAGGTGATGCTTGGCATGGTGAAGGTGATGCTTGGCATGGTGAAGGTGATGCTTGGCATGGTGAAGGTGATGCTTGGTATGGTGAAGGTGGTGCTTGGTATGGTGAAGGTGATGCTTGGTATGGTGAAGGTGATGCTTGGTATGGTGAAGGCGATGCTTGGTATGGTGATGGTGATGCTTGCTATGGTGAAGGTGATGCTTGCTATGGTGGAGGTGATGCTTGCTATGGTGAAGGTGATGCTTGGTATGGTGAAGGTGATGCTTGGTATGGTGGAGGTGATGCTTGCTATGGTGAAGGTGATGCTTGGTATGGTGAAGGTGATGCTTGGTATGGTGAAGGTGATGCTTGGTATGGTGAAGGTGATGCTTGGTATGGTGAAGGTGATGCTTGGTATGGTGAAGGTGATGCTTGGTATGGTGAAGGTGTTGCTTGGTATGGTGAAGGTGTTGCTTGGTATGGTGAAGGTGATGCTTGGTATGGTGAAGGTGATGCTTGGTATGGTGAAGGTGATGCTTGGTATGGTGAAGGTGATGCTTGGTATGGTGAAGGTGATGCTTGGTATGGTGAAGGTGATGCTTGGTATGGTGAAGGTGATGCTTGGTATGGTGAAGGTGATGCTTGCTATGGTGGAGGTGATGCTTGCTATGGTGGAGGTGATGCTTGCTATGGTGGAGGTGATGCTTGCTATGGTGGAGGTGATGCTTGCTATGGTGGAGGTGATGCTTGCTATGGTGGAGGTGATGCTTGCTATGGTGGAGGTGATGCTTGCTATGGTGGAGGTGATGCTTGCTATGGTGGAGGTGATGCTTGCTATGGTGAAGGTGATGCTTGTTATGGTGAAGGTGATGCTTGCTATGGTGAAGGTGATGCTTGCTATGGTGAAGGTGATGCTTGCTATGGTGAACGTGATGCTTGCTATGGTGAAGATGATGCTTGCTTTGGTGAAGGTGATGCTTGCTTTGGTGAAGGTGATGCTTGCTATGGTGAAGGTGATGCTTGGTATGGTGAAGGTGATGCTTGGTATGGTGAAGGTGATGCTTGGTATGGTGAAGGTGATGCTTGGTATGGTGAAGGTGATGCTTGATATGGTGAAAGTGATGCTTGGTATGGTGAAAGTGATGCTTGGTATGGTGAAGGTGATGCTTGGTATGGTGAAGGTGATGCTTGGTATGGTGAAGGTGATGCTTGGTATGGTGAAGGTGATGCTTGGTATGGTGAAGGTGATGCTTGGTATGGTGAAGGTGATACTTGGTATGGTGAAGGTGATACTTGGTATGGTGAAGGTGATGCTTGGTATGGTGAAGGTGATGCTTGGTATGGTGAAGGTGATGCTTGGTATGGTGACGGTGATGCTTGGTATGGTGAAGGTGATGCTTGGTACGGTGAAGGTGATGCTTGGTATGGTGAAGGTGATGCTTGTTATGGTGAAGGTGATGCTTGGCATGGTGAAGGTGATGCTTGGCATGGTGAAGGTGATGCTTGGCATGGTGAAGGTGATGCTTGGTATGGTGAAGGTGATGCTTGGTATGGTGAAGGTGATGCTTGGTATGGTGAAGGTGATGCTTGGTATGGTGAGGGTGATGCTTGGTATGGTGAGGGTGATGCTTGGTATGGTGAGGTGATGCTTGCTATGGTGGAGGTGATGCTTGCTATGGTGGAGGTGATGCTTAGTATGGTGAAGGTGATGCTTAGTATGGTGAAGGTGATGCTTGCTATGGTGGAGGTGATGCTTGCTATGGTGGAGGTGATGCTTGCTATGGTGAAGGTGATGCTTGCTATGGTGAAGGTGATGCTTGCTATGGTGAAGGTGATGCTTGGTATGGTGAAGGTGATGCTTGGTATGGTGAAGGTGATGCTTGCTATGGTGGAGGTGATGCTTGCTATGGTGGAGGTGATGCTTGCTATGGTGAAGGTGATGCTTGGTACGGAGAAGGTGATGCTTGGTACGGTGAAGGTGATGCTTGGTACGGTGAAGGTGATACTTGGTACGGTGAAGGTGATACTTGGTACGGTGAAGGTGATACTTGGTACGGTGAAGGTGATGCTTGGTACGGTGAAGGTGATGCTTGGTACGGTGAAGGTGATGCTTGGTACGGTGAAGGTGATGCTTGGTACGGTGAAGGTGATGCTTGGTACGGTGAAGGTGATGCTTGGTACGGTGAAGGTGATGCTTGGTACGGTGAAGGTGATGCTTGGTACGGTGAAGGTGATGCTTGCTACGGTGAAGGTGATGCTTGCTACGGTGAAGGTGATGCTTGCTACGGTGAAGGTGATGCTTGCTACGGTGAAGGTGATGCTTGCTACGGTGAAGGTGATGCTTGCTACGGTGAAGGTGATGCTTGCTACGGTGAAGGTGATGCTTGCTAGGGTGAAGGTGATGCTTGCTAAGGTGAAGGTGATGCTTGCTATGGTGAAGGTGATGCTTGCTATGGTGAAGGTGATGCTTGGTATGGTGAAGGTGATGCTTGGTATGGTGAAGGTGATGCTTGGTATGGTGAAGGTGATGCTTGGTATGGTGAAGGTGATGCTTGGTATGGTGAAGGTGATGCTTGGTATGGTGAAGGTGATGCTTGGTATGGTGAAGGTGATGCTTGGTATGGTGAAGGTGTTGCTTGGTATGGTGAAGGTGATGCTTGGTATGGTGAAGGTGTTGCTTGGTATGGTGAAGGTGATGCTTGGTATGGTGAAGGTGATGCTTGGTATGGTGAAGGTGATGCTTGGTATGGTGAAGGTGATGCTTGGTATGGTGAAGGTGATGCTTGGTATGGTGAAGGTGATGCTTGGTATGGTGAAGGTGATGCTTGCTATGGTGGAGGTGATGCTTGCTATGGTGGAGGTGATGCTTGCTATGGTGGAGGTGATGCTTGCTATGGTGGAGGTGATGCTTGCTATGGTGGAGGTGATGCTTGCTATGGTGGAGGTGATGCTTGCTATGGTGGAGGTGATGCTTGCTATGGTGGAGGTGATGCTTGCTATGGTGAAGGTGATGCTTGTTATGGTGAAGGTGATGCTTGCTATGGTGAAGGTGATGCTTGCTATGGTGAAGGTGATGCTTGCTATGGTGAACGTGATGCTTGCTATGGTGAAGGTGATGCTTGCTTTGGTGAAGGTGATGCTTGCCATGGTGAAGGTGATGCTTGCTTTGGTGAAGGTGATGCTTGCTATGGTGAAGGTGATGCTTGGTATGGTGAAGGTGATGCTTGGTATGGTGAAGGTGATGCTTGGTATGGTGAAGGTGATGCTTGGTATGGTGAAAGTGATGCTTGGTATGGTGAAAGTGATGCTTGGTATGGTGAAGGTGATGCTTGGTATGGTGAAGGTGATGCTTGGTATGGTGAAGGTGATGCTTGGTATGGTGAAGGTGATGCTTGGTATGGTGAAGGTGATGCTTGGTATGGTGAAGGTGATGCTTGGTATGGTGAAGGTGATGCTTTGTATGGTGAAGGTGATGCTTGGCATGGTGAAGGTGATGCTTGGCATGGTGAAGGTGATGCTTGGCATGGTGAAGGTGATGCTTGGCATGGTGAAGGTGATGCTTGGTATGGTGAAGGTGGTGCTTGGTATGGTGAAGGTGATGCTTGGTATGGTGAAGGTGATGCTTGGTACGGTGAAGGCGATGCTTGGTATGGTGATGGTGATGCTTGCTATGGTGAAGGTGATGCTTGCTATGGTGGAGGTGATGCTTGCTATGGTGAAGGTGATGCTTGGTATGGTGAAGGTGATGCTTGGTATGGTGGAGGTGATGCTTGCTATGGTGAAGGTGATGCTTGGTATGGTGAAGGTGATGCTTGGTATGGTGAAGGTGATGCTTGGTATGGTGAAGGTGATGCTTGGTATGGTGAAGGTGATGCTTGGTATGGTGAAGGTGATGCTTGGTATGGTGAAGGTGTTGCTTGGTATGGTGAAGGTGTTGCTTGGTATGGTGAAGGTGATGCTTGGTATGGTGAAGGTGATGCTTGGTATGGTGAAGGTGATGCTTGGTATGGTGAAGGTGATGCTTGGTATGGTGAAGGTGATGCTTGGTATGGTGAAGGTGATGCTTGGTATGGTGAAGGTGATGCTTGGTATGGTGAAGGTGATGCTTGCTATGGTGGAGGTGATGCTTGCTATGGTGGAGGTGATGCTTGCTATGGTGGAGGTGATGCTTGCTATGGTGGAGGTGATGCTTGCTATGGTGGAGGTGATGCTTGCTATGGTGGAGGTGATGCTTGCTATGGTGGAGGTGATGCTTGCTATGGTGGAGGTGATGCTTGCTATGGTGAAGGTGATGCTTGTTATGGTGAAGGTGATGCTTGCTATGGTGAAGGTGATGCTTGCTATGGTGAAGGTGATGCTTGCTATGGTGAACGTGATGCTTGCTATGGTGAAGGTGATGCTTGCTTTGGTGAAGGTGATGCTTGCTTTGGTGAAGGTGATGCTTGCTTTGGTGAAGGTGATGCTTGCTATGGTGAAGGTGATGCTTGGTATGGTGAAGGTGATGCTTGGTATGGTGAAGGTGATGCTTGGTATGGTGAAGGTGATGCTTGGTATGGTGAAAGTGATGCTTGGTATGGTGAAAGTGATGCTTGGTATGGTGAAGGTGATGCTTGGTATGGTGAAGGTGATGCTTGGTATGGTGAAGGTGATGCTTGGTATGGTGAAGGTGATGCTTGGTATGGTGAAGGTGATGCTTGGTATGGTGAAGGTGATGCTTGGTATGGTGAAGGTGATGCTTGGTATGGTGAAGGTGATGCTTGGTATGGTGAAGGTGATGCTTGGTATGGTGAAGGTGATGCTTTGTATGATGAAGGTGATGCTTGGTATGGTGAAGGTGATGCTTGGTATGGTGAAGGTGATGCTTGGTATGGTGAAGGTGATGCTTGTTATGGTGAAGGTGATGCTTGGCATGGTGAAGGTGATGCTTGGCATGGTGAAGGTGATGCTTGGCATGGTGAAGGTGATGCTTGGTATGGTGAAGGTGATGCTTGGTATGGTGAAGGTGATGCTTGGTATGGTGAAGGTGATGCTTGGTATGGTGAAGGTGATGCTTGGTATGGTGAGGGTGATGCTTGGTATGGTGAGGGTGATGCTTGGTATGGTGAGGTGATGCTTGCTATGGTGGAGGTGATGCTTGCTATGGTGGAGGTGATGCTTAGTATGGTGAAGGTGATGCTTAGTATGGTGAAGGTGATGCTTGCTATGGTGGAGGTGATGCTTGCTATGGTGGAGGTGATGCTTGCTATGGTGAAGGTGATGCTTGCTATGGTGAAGGTGATGCTTGCTATGGTGAAGGTGATGCTTGGTATGGTGAAGGTGATGCTTGGTACGGTGAAGGTGATGCTTGGTACGGTGAAGGTGATGCTTGGTACAGTGAAGGTGATGCTTGGTACGGTGAAGGTGATGCTTGGTACGGTGAAGGTGATGCTTGCTACGGTGAAGGTGATGCTTGCTACGGTGAAGGTGATGCTTGCTACGGTGAAGGTGATGCTTGCTACGGTGAAGGTGATGCTTGCTATGGTGAAGGTGATGCTTGCTACGGTGAAGGTGATGCTTGCTACGGTGAAGGTGATGCTTGCTACGGTGAAGGTGATGCTTGCTATGGTGAAGGTGATGCTTGGTATGGTGAAGGTGATGCTTGGTATGGTGAAGGTGATGCTTGGTATGGTGAAGGTGATGCTTGGTATGGTGAAGGTGATGCTTGGTATGGTGAAGGTGATGCTTGGTATGGTGAAGGTGATGCTTGGTATGGTGAAGGTGATGCTTGGTATGGTGAAGGTGATGCTTGGTATGGTGAAGGTGTTGCTTGGTATGGTGAAGGTGATGCTTGGTATGGTGAAGGTGTTGCTTGGTATGGTGAAGGTGATGCTTGGTATGGTGAAGGTGATGCTTGGTATGGTGAAGGTGATGCTTGGTATGGTGAAGGTGATGCTTGCTATGGTGGAGGTGATGCTTGCTATGGTGGAGGTGATGCTTGCTATGGTGGAGGTGATGCTTGCTATGGTGGAGGTGATGCTTGCTATGGTGGAGGTGATGCTTGCTATGGTGGAGGTGATGCTTGCTATGGTGGAGGTGATGCTTGCTATGGTGGAGGTGATGCTTGCTATGGTGGAGGTGATGCTTGCTATGGTGAAGGTGATGCTTGTTATGGTGAAGGTGATGCTTGCTATGGTGAAGGTGATGCTTGCTATGGTGAAGGTGATGCTTGCTATGGTGAACGTGATGCTTGCTATGGTGAAGGTGATGCTTGCTTTGGTGAAGGTGATGCTTGCTTTGGTGAAGGTGATGCTTGCTTTGGTGAAGGTGATGCTTGCTATGGTGAAGGTGATGCTTGGTATGGTGGTGATGCTTGCTATGGTGAAGGTGATGCTTGGTATGGTGAAGGTGATGCTTGGTATGGTGAAAGTGATGCTTGGTATGGTGAAAGTGATGCTTGGTATGGTGAAGATGATGCTTGGTATGGTGAAGGTGATGCTTGGTATGGTGAAGGTGATGCTTGGTATGGTGAAGGTGATGCTTGGTATGGTGAAGGTGATGCTTGGTATGGTGAAGGTGATGCTTGGTATGGTGAAGGTGATGCTTTGTATGGTGAAGGTGATGCTTGGCATGGTGAAGGTGATGCTTGGCATGGTGAAGGTGATGCTTGGCATGGTGAAGGTGATGCTTGGCATGGTGAAGGTGATGCTTGGTATGGTGAAGGTGGTGCTTGGCATGGTGAAGGTGATGCTTGGTATGGTGAAGGTGATGCTTGGTATGGTGAAGGCGATGCTTGGTATGGTGATGGTGATGCTTGCTATGGTGAAGGTGATGCTTGCTATGGTGGAGGTGATGCTTGCTATGGTGAAGGTGATGCTTGGTATGGTGAAGGTGATGCTTGGTATGGTGGAGGTGATGCTTGCTATGGTGAAGGTGATGCTTGGTATGGTGAAGGTGATGCTTGGTATGGTGAAGGTGATGCTTGGTATGGTGAAGGTGATGCTTGGTATGGTGAAGGTGATGCTTGGTATGGTGAAGGTGATGCTTGGTATGGTGAAGGTGTTGCTTGGTATGGTGAAGGTGTTGCTTGGTATGGTGAAGGTGATGCTTGGTATGGTGAAGGTGATGCTTGGTATGGTGAAGGTGATGCTTGGTATGGTGAAGGTGATGCTTGGTATGGTGAAGGTGATGCTTGTATGGTGAAGGTGATGGTTGCTATGGTGGAGGTGATGCTTGCTATGGTGGAGGTGATGCTTGCTATGGTGGAGGTGATGCTTGCTATGGTGGAGGTGATGCTTGCTATGGTGGAGGTGATGCTTGCTATGGTGGAGGTGATGCTTGCTATGGTGAAGGTGATGCTTGTTATGGTGAAGGTGATGCTTGCTATGGTGAAGGTGATGCTTGCTATGGTGAAGGTGATGCTTGCTATGGTGAACGTGATGCTTGCTATGGTGAAGGTGATGCTTGCTTTGGTGAAGGTGATGCTTGCTTTGGTGAAGGTGATGCTTGCTATGGTGAAGCTGATGCTTGGTATGGTGAAGGTGATGCTTGGTATGGTGAAGGTGATGCTTGGTATGGTGAAGGTGATGCTTGGTATGGTGAAGGTGATGCTTGGTATGGTGAAAGTGATGCTTGGTATGGTGAAAGTGATGCTTGGTATGGTGAAGGTGATGCTTGGTATGGTGAAGGTGATGCTTGGTATGGTGAAGGTGATGCTTGGTATGGTGAAGGTGATGCTTGGTATGGTGAAGGTGATGCTTGGTATGGTGAAGGTGATGCTTGGTATGGTGAAGGTGATGCTTGGTATGGTGAAGGTGATGCTTGGCATGGTGAAGGTGATGCTTGGCATGGTGAAGGTGATGCTTGGCATGGTGAAGGTGATGCTTGGCATGGTGAAGGTGATGCTTGGCATGGTGAAGGTGATGCTTGGCATGGTGAAGGTGATGCTTGGTATGGTGAAGGTGATGCTTGGTATGGTGAAGGTGGTGCTTGGTATGGTGAAGGTGATGCTTGGTATGGTGAAGGTGATGCTTGGTATGGTGAAGGCGATGCTTGGTATGGTGATGGTCATGCTTGCTATGGTGAAGGTGATGCTTGCTATGGTGGAGGTGATGCTTGCTATGGTGAAGGTGATGCTTGCTATGGTGAAGGTGATGCTTGGTATGGTGGAGGTGATGCTTGCTATGGTGAAGGTGATGCTTGGTATGGTGAAGGTGATGCTTGGTATGGTGAAGGTGATGCTTGGTATGGTGAAGGTGATGCTTGGTATGGTGAAGGTGATGCTTGGTATGGTGAAGGTGATGCTTGGTATGGTGAAGGTGTTGCTTGGTATGGTGAAGGTGTTGCTTGGTATGGTGAAGGTGATGCTTGGTATGGTGAAGGTGATGCTTGGTATGGTGAAGGTGATGCTTGGTATGGTGAAGGTGATGCTTGCTATGGTGAAGGTGATGCTTGGTATGGTGAAGGTGATGCTTGGTATGGTGAAGGTGATGCTTGGTATGGTGAAGGTGATGCTTGTTATGGTGAAGGTGATGCTTGGTATGGTGAAGGTGATGCTTGGTATGGTGAAGGTGATGCTTGGCATGGTGAAGGTGATGCTCGGCATGGTGAAGGTGATGCTTGGCATGGTGAAGGTGATGCTTGGCATGGTGAAGGTGATGCTTGGTATGGTGAAGGTGGTGCTTGGTATGGTGAAGGTGATGCTTGGTATGGTGAAGGTGATGCTTGGTATGGTGAAGGTGATGCTTGGTATGGTGAAGGTGATGCTTGCTATGGTGGAGGTGATGCTTGCTATGGTGAGGGTGATGCTTGGTATGGTGAGGGTGATGCTTGTTATGGTGGAGGTGATGCTTGCTATGGTGAAGGTGATGCTTAGTATGGTGAAGGTGATGCTTAGTATGGTGAAGGTGATGCTTGCTATGGTGGAGGTGATGCTTGCTATGGTGGAGGTGATGCTTGTTATGGTGGAGGTGATGCTTGCTATGGTGGAGGTGATGCTTGCTATGGTGGAGGTGATGCTTGGTATGGTGAAGGTGATGCTTGGTATGGTGGAGGTGATGCTTGCTATGGTGGAGGTGATGCTTGGTATGGTGAAGGTGATGCTTGCTATGGTGGAGGTGATGCTTGCTATGGTGAAGGTGATGCTTGCTATGGTGAAGGTGTTGCTTGGTATGGTGAAGGTGATACTTGGTATGGTGAAGGTGTTGCTTGGTATGGTGAAGGTGTTGCTTGGTATGGTGAAGGTGATGCTTGGTATGGTGAAGGTGATGCTTGGTATGGTGAAGGTGATGCTTGGTATGGTGAAGGTGATGCTTGGTATGGTGAAGGTGATGCTTGGTATGGTGAAGGTGATGCTTGGTATGGTGAAGGTGATGCTTGGTATGGTGAAGGTGATGCTTGGTATGGTGAAGGTGATGCTTGGTATGGTGAAGGTGATGCTTGGTATGGTGAAGGTGATGCTTGGTATGGTGAAGGTGATGCTTGGTATGTTGAAGGTGATGCTTGGTATGGTGAAGGTGATGCTTGGTATGGTGAAGGTGATGCTTGGTATGGTGAAGGTGATGCTTGGTATGGTGAAGGTGATGCTTGGTATGGTGAAGGTGATACTTGGTATGGTGAAGGTGATACTTGGTATGGTGAAGGTGATGCTTGGTACGGTGAAGGTGATGCTTGGTACGGTGAAGGTGATGCTTGGTACGGTGAAGGTGATGCTTGGTACGGTGAAGGTGATGCTTGGTACGGTGAAGGTGATGCTTGGTACGGTGAAGGTGATGCTTGGTACGGTGAAGGTGATGTTTGGTACGGTGAAGGTGATGCTTGCTACGGTGAAGGTGATGCTTGCTACGGTGAAGGTGATGCTTGCTATGGTGAAGGTGATGCTTGCTATGGTGGAGGTGATGCTTGCTATGGTGGAGGTGATGCTTGCTATGGTGGAGGTGATGCTTGCTATGGTGAAGGTGATGCTTGCTATGGTGAAGGTGATGCTTGCTATGGTGAAGGTGATGCTTGCTATGGTGAAGGTGATGCTTGCTTTGGTGAAGGTGATGCTTGCTATGGTGAAGGTGATGCTTGCTATGGTGAAGGTGATGCTTGCTATGGTGAAGGTGATGCTTGCTATGGTGAAGGTGATGCTTGCTATGGTGAAGGTGATGCTTGGTATGGTGAAGGTGATGCTTGGTATGGTGAAGGTGATGCTTGCTATGGTGAAGGTGATGCTTGCTATGGTGAAGGTGATGCTTGGTATGGTGAAGGTGATGCTTGGTATGGTGAAGGTGATGCTTGGTATGGTGAAGGTGATGCTTGGTATGGTGAAGGTGATGCTTGGTATGGTGAAGGTGATGCTTGGTATGGTGAAGGTGATGCTTGGTATGGTGAAGGTGATGCTTGGCATGGTGAAGGTGATGCTTGGCATGGTGAAGGTGATGCTTGGCATGGTGAAGGTGGTGCTTGGTATGGTGAAGGTGATGCTTGGTATGGTGAAGGTGATGCTTCGTATGGTGAAGGTGATGCTTGGTATGGTGAAGGTGATGCTTGGTATGGTGAAGGTGATGCTTGCTATGGTGGAGGTGATGCTTGCTATGGTGAAGGTGATGCTTGGTATGGTGAAGGTGATGCTTGCTATGGTGGAGGTGATGCTTGCTATGGTGAAGGTGATGCTTGGTATGGTGAAGGTGATGCTTCGTATGGTGAAGGTGATGCTTGGTATGGTGAAGGTGATGCTTGGTATGGTGAAGGTGATGCTTGGTATGGTGAAGGTGATGCTTGGTATGGTGAAGGTGATGCTTGGTATGGTGAAGGTGATGCTTGGTATGGTGAAGGTGTTGCTTGGTATGGTGAAGGTGTTGCTTGGTATGGTGAAGGTGTTGCTTGGTATGGTGAAGGTGATGCTTGGTATGGTGAAGGTGATGCTTGGTATGGTGGAGGTGATGCTTGCTATGGTGAAGGTGATGCTTGGTATGGTGAAGGTGATGCTTGGTATGGTGAAGGTGATGCTTGGTATGGTGAAGGTGATGCTTGGTATGGTGAAGGTGATGCTTGGTATGGTGAAGGTGATGCTTGGTATGGTGAAGGTGTTGCTTGGTATGGTGAAGGTGTTGCTTGGTATGGTGAAGGTGATGCTTGGTATGGTGAAGGTGATGCTTGGTATGGTGAAGGTGATGCTTGGTATGGTGAAGGTGATGCTTGGTATGGTGAAGGTGATGCTTGGTATGGTGAAGGTGATGCTTGTATGGTGAAGGTGATGCTTGCTATGGTGGAGGTGATGCTTGCTATGGTGGAGGTGATGCTTGCTATGGTGGAGGTGATGCTTGCTATGGTGGAGGTGATGCTTGCTATGGTGGAGGTGATGCTTGCTATGGTGGAGGTGATGCTTGCTATGGTGAAGGTGATGCTTGTTATGGTGAAGGTGATGCTTGCTATGGTGAACGTGATGCTTGCTATGGTGAAGGTGATGCTTGCTTTGGTGAAGGTGATGCTTGCTTTGGTGAAGGTGATGCTTGCTTTGGTGAAGGTGATGCTTGCTATGGTGAAGCTGATGCTTGGTATGGTGAAGGTGATGCTTGGTATGGTGAAGGTGATGCTTGGTATGGTGAAGGTGATGCTTGGTATGGTGAAAGTGATGCTTGGTATGGTGAAAGTGATGCTTGGTATGGTGAAGGTGATGCTTGCTATGGTGAAGGTGATGCTTGCTATGGTGAAGGTGATGCTTGCTATGGTGAACGTGATGCTTGCTATGGTGAAGGTGATGCTTGCTTTGGTGAAGGTGATGCTTGCTTTGGTGAAGGTGATGCTTGCTTTGGTGAAGGTGATGCTTGCTATGGTGAAGCTGATGCTTGGTATGGTGAAGGTGATGCTTGGTATGGTGAAGGTGATGCTTGGTATGGTGAAGGTGATGCTTGGTATGGTGAAGGTGATGCTTGGTATGGTGAAAGTGATGCTTGGTATGGTGAAAGTGATGCTTGGTATGGTGAAGGTGATGCTTGGTATGGTGAAGGTGATGCTTGGTATGGTGAAGGTGATGCTTGGTATGGTGAAGGTGATGCTTGGTATGGTGAAGGTGATGCTTGGTATGGTGAAGGTGATGCTTGGTATGGTGAAGGTGATGCTTGGCATGGTGAAGGTGATGCTTGGCATGGTGAAGGTGATGCTTGGCATGGTGAAGGTGATGCTTGGCATGGTGAAGGTGATGCTTGGCATGGTGAAGGTGATGCTTGGCATGGTGAAGGTGATGCTTGGCATGGTGAAGGTGATGCTTGGCATGGTGAAGGTGATGCTTGGTATGGTGAAGGTGATGCTTGGTATGGTGAAGGTGGTGCTTGGTATGGTGAAGGTGATGCTTGGTATGGTGAAGGTGATGCTTGGTATGGTGAAGGCGATGCTTGGTATGGTGATGGTGATGCTTGCTATGGTGAAGGTGATGCTTGCTATGGTGGAGGTGATGCTTGCTATGGTGAAGGTGATGCTTGCTATGGTGAAGGCGATGCTTGGTATGGTGGAGGTGATGCTTGCTATGGTGAAGGTGATGCTTGGTATGGTGAAGGTGATGCTTGGTATGGTGAAGGTGATGCTTGGTATGGTGAAGGTGATGCTTGGTATGGTGAAGGTGATGCTTGGTATGGTGAAGGTGATGCTTGGTATGGTGAAGGTGTTGCTTGGTATGGTGAAGGTGATGCTTGGTATGGTGAAGGTGATGCTTGGTATGGTGAAGGTGATGCTTGCTATGGTGAAGGTGATGCATGGTATGGTGAAGGTGATGCTT
Source organism: Amblyomma mixtum (assembly GCF_055824585.1). NCBI lineage: Eukaryota > Metazoa > Arthropoda > Arachnida > Ixodida > Ixodidae > Amblyomma > Amblyomma mixtum. The sequence continues at coordinate 298,405 of NW_028317684.1, forward strand.
CGTATGGTGAAGGTGATGCTTGGTATGGTGAAGGTGATGCTTGTTATGGTGAAGGTGATGCTTGGTATGGTGAAGGTGATGCTTGGTATGGTGAAGGTGATGCTTGGCATGGTGAAGGTGATGCTTGGCATGGTGAAGGTGATGCTTGGCATGGTGAAGGTGATGCTTGGCATGGTGAAGGTGATGCTTGGCATGGTGAAGGTGATGCTTGGCATGGTGAAGGTGATGCTTGGTATGGTGAAGGTGGTGCTTGGTATGGTGAAGGTGATGCTTGGTATGGTGAAGGTGATGCTTGGTATGGTGAAGGTGATGCTTGGTATGGTGAAGGTGATGCTTGCTATGGTGGAGGTGATGCTTGCTATGGTGAGGGTGATGCTTGGTATGGTGAGGGTGATGCTTGTTATGGTGGAGGTGATGCTTGCTATGGTGAAGGTGATGCTTAGTATGGTGAAGGTGATGCTTAGTATGGTGAAGGTGATGCTTGCTATGGTGGAGGTGATGCTTGCTATGGTGGAGGTGATGCTTGTTATGGTGGAGGTGATGCTTGCTATGGTGGAGGTGATGCTTGCTATGGTGGAGGTGATGCTTGGTATGGTGAAGGTGATGCTTGGTATGGTGGAGGTGATGCTTGCTATGGTGGAGGTGATGCTTGGTATGGTGAAGGTGATGCTTGCTATGGTGGAGGTGATGCTTGCTATGGTGAAGGTGATGCTTGCTATGGTGAAGGTGTTGCTTGGTATGGTGAAGGTGATACTTGGTATGGTGAAGGTGTTGCTTGGTATGGTGAAGGTGTTGCTTGGTATGGTGAAGGTGATGCTTGGTATGGTGAAGGTGATGCTTGGTATGGTGAAGGTGATGCTTGGTATGGTGAAGGTGATGCTTGGTATGGTGAAGGTGATGCTTGGTATGGTGAAGGTGATGCTTGGTATGGTGAAGGTGATGCTTGGTATGGTGAAGGTGATGCTTGGTATGGTGAAGGTGATGCTTGGTATGGTGAAGGTGATGCTTGGTATGGTGAAGGTGATGCTTGGTATGGTGAAGGTGATACTTGGTATGGTGAAGGTGATACTTGGTATGGTGAAGGTGATGCTTGGTACGGTGAAGGTGATGCTTGGTACGGTGAAGCTGATGCTTGGTACGGTGAAGGTGATGCTTGGTACGGTGAAGGTGATGCTTGGTACGGTGAAGGTGATGCTTGGTACGGTGAAGGTGATGCTTGGTACGGTGAAGGTGATGCTTGCTACGGTGAAGGTGATGCTTGCTACGGTGAAGGTGATGCTTGCTACGGTGAAGGTGATGCTTGCTACGGTGAAGGTGATGCTTGCTACGGTGAAGGTGATGCTTGCTACGGTGAAGGTGATGCTTGGTATGGTGAAGGTGATGCTTGGTATGGTGAAGGTGATGCTTGGTATGGTGAAGGTGATGCTTGGTATGGTGAAGGTGATGCTTGGTATGGTGAAGGTGATGCTTGGTATGGTGAAGGTGATGCTTGGTATGGTGAAGGTGTTGCTTGGTATGGTGAAGGTGTTGCTTGGTATGGTGAAGGTGTTGCTTGGTATGGTGAAGGTGATGCTTGGTATGGTGAAGGTGATGCTT